>NC_142936.1:20069665-20207165 GCF_046866305.1 Octopus bimaculoides | reverse complement strand
AGTTGAAATTTTACAGAAAGAATGAAAATCAGGAGAGAAAATGGGAATAGCCAAACTGAAAATTACCAATTGCTCTTGACAGATTAAGTCCTCCATTGACACGTCCATCACTTGTAACTTTACCACCAGCTGCCTCAATACGAGACTTCTCAGCCTCGTCTTCAGGTTTATGGTCAATTGAGAGATCAATAGCTTTGCCGTTGCTACATAAGACACAGCGTGAGTCGCCAGCATTAGCTACAACCAGCCGTTGTCCTTGTAACAGAGCAACAACGGCAGTACAACCACTGTCCATTCCAGGCTAAAAATAAAAGTATAAAGCTTTAATTAGAAGAAACACAAAATTTCTTTACTAAACTATAATGAAAGATGCTGAAAAGTTCCTGAATTTGGTTAAAGAACATACAAGAGGATCAATTAATTATGATTTTATTGAAAACATTTCCCTCTAAGATTCACACACTTGTTGCAGTGTTCCTTCAGTTTTTCTAAGCCCTGTGAAAGAACTCAGAAAGTTGGGCCTCCAACCAGGCCTTTCATAACCCTTTTGTTACCAAATTTATTTTGAGATGCTCTGTGCTTCTTTAAATTAATTTTAAATATAACAAAGAATCTAGTAAATTCACTTAGTTATCATTAAGCTGGTGTTAGGAACATAAATTATGACTAAAGTTGGAAGATTTTAATTCAAAACTTATGAAAACAAAACATTTGTACTATAGAGCCAGAGCTGGTTTCACCTGGGTTGGTATTGAAAGGGTTAAAGGCAGGAACTTTTCAGGACCTGCACACGTGCACACACACACATACGGATCATCATCTTTTTTATCCTTGCTTTTCATGCAAGCATGAGTGAGATGAGCATTTACAAGGCAGATTTTCTATGGCTTGATGCTCTCTCTGTTTCCAAATGTTATTTGTTTTTCAAGTAAATTGTTCTATTCAGTCTACCAATTCTCACACACCTGAACTATGGGGCAATTGTTCACTTACAAAAGAAAATAATGTTACTGTCATATTTCATTTGAATATTCAGTGGCCTTGTATGGAATAGAAAATAATTACTGCCCAATTACCTTCTCAACATACTTCCATTTGGCTCATGTTTTAAATTAATATTGCACTTCTTTTGTGGTCTCTCTGTCACCAACATCGTATAACCTCTAACCTACCATTAATCTGAATCCCCTTCTGTTACACTAGCAGAACTTTCTAATAGACCTACATTATATAAATCTATCCAACACATTTATACCTCCTCTCCTCATCTCTCTGTGTCCAATTACAGTGACTTGTTCTTCATATGCACCTGTTAGAAATTCTTTCAAACAATTTTCCCCCTCAACACAAACAGATCAATAAAAATTCAAGTTAAATACTATTTACAATACAACTGAAGTTAGACACCTTCAGACAGCTTAATACAATCTAAAAGAAGGCCATCAGCTTGCCATAAAAGTAATGAGCTAATAAAATATCATCCCAATATCTTTACAGAAAAATAATTGTCATTGTAACTTGGAAAGAAACATTAGTAGCACAAACTGAAATTGAACGAAAACAGGAGTTACTGAAGCACTTCATTTGTATCCAAGAAACTTCTTTTTTTTAACCCTTTAGTATACAGATTATTCTGTCAAATGTAATGCTTATGTAATCAAATTGTTTTGAAGTAATCATGCAAAGACATCGCAGCATTAAAATTTTGAGGATGTAGTTGCTTATTCTTAGAATGACATTGTAGGATAAGTGTGCAAAGCCAGATCCGGCCAGTTTGAA
The DNA here is from genome assembly GCF_046866305.1 of Octopus bimaculoides. Lineage (NCBI taxonomy): Eukaryota > Metazoa > Mollusca > Cephalopoda > Octopoda > Octopodidae > Octopus > Octopus bimaculoides. The sequence continues at coordinate 20,205,386 of NC_142936.1, read as the reverse complement.
CATAGAACAGGTAGAGAATATTTAGGCTGGATATGGCCGGCTTAAATGCTAAATGGTTAAATTGGTCATCCAATCTATCTACTAACCACTGGCAGTTCTCTAACATGGCCACAGCATTTGGGTTGAAATGTATAAAAGAAAAACCAGAACTACAAGCTAACAGGGGAGACTATGTGGCCAAACTGCTAAAAATAACAGCTAAATATTCCGCAGATCATTACACCTTCTGACACAAGGAAGAGTATAGTGGACAAGAAAGTTTGATGTCCCACAAAAGATGAAATAATCATAAATGGAAGGTCTTTGATGAAAGACCTATTCAATCAGGCCTAACCTAGCACTAAACAAAAGAAGCCAACCTTATTTAACATGTTTTTGGCCAAATCTACATCAAGTCACAATCTACCGTATTAAAAAGGGGGACATTTTATATAATATAGTTTGTGATGTCTGAAGAAAAAAAAGATGGACCGGTCACACTCGGGATGCCTTTTAGAATAAATCTGGTCAATCAGGGTTGACTTACAACTAAATAATAAGAACTAACCATAACAATAATGTTGGTTAAATAATGATCAATTTATGGTGGATTGCAAAACCAATTCAGAAATTGTTTTTTCTCAGAAAAACCATTGCTGTGAAAGTTTAATGGGAAAAAAAAAAGAAAAAAGAAATTAACACAAGCAAAACAGAGTGGAGAAAATAGGCCTAGGTATACACACCTCTTCACTGTCTTTCATTAAATTCTGGTTATCATAATCATCTTCCTCATCATCATCGCCTTCATCTTCTTCATCTAGGCCATTGTCATCACTGCTGTCACTGAACAGAAAACACATTAAGATAAAGAACAATGATACATATCTTGGATTTATATCAACTACGGATGGATAAAATGCAAATTATCCCAAGACCAATAGTGAGGAGAGAAAACAAACTGTTTGTAAGTTAATGAAAGGAGGAACAATACGTATGGCTGCTACATAGCCTCTCAAATTGGTAAGATTAATGCAGTCAATTACAGAGAAATTGGTAAACTTGTTAGAGCACCAGATAAAATGCAGTGGTATTCGGTCCAGTTCTCTGCATTCCAAGTTTGAATCTTGCAGAGGTTAATACTACCTTTCATCCTTTGAAGGTCAATAAAAAAATACCAATTCAGGATCATCATCATCATTTAACATCTGTTTTCCATACCGGCATGGGTTGGACAGCTTAAAAGGAACTGGCATGGCCAGGGATTGCACCGTGCTCCATAATCTGTTTTGACATGGTTTTTATAGCTGGATGCCCTTCCTAATGCCAACCACTTTATAGAGTGTACTGGGTACTTTTTATGTGGCACCATCACCACTGCTTTTTGCATGACACCATCACCAGTGCTTTTTACATGACACCGTGGTTTTAGGATATCAATTCTGTTGTGGTGGGTGGGATTGACAAAAATGTAAGAACAATAGACTAGCTGTCTTTCAATAATTGTTCCAATATTTTGCATAAAGAACTCAAATCCCAGCATGGCCCACCTGGTAGGAGACAATCTGTGATGCAGTTTAATCCTTTTGTTACCATATTTCTGTTAAAACACTGCTATTGCTACAATTAATCTTGGAAATAATGAGAATTTACTAAATTGCTATCATTATTATTAAGCCAGTGTTTAGAACATAAATTAACATGAAAATTTTATGAAAGGTTTTAAAATAGATCACTTTAAAATATAGAGAATGTATCATAAAACTAGAGGTGGTCTCAAGCAGGTTGGTATCAAACAGTTATCACCACCATTTGAGACCTTAGAAGACTTTAGTAGAGTCTTCTCTGTTGCAAGTATTCAGGCTAGGTCATTGATTTGAGGAAACCTTCCCTTCCACTAGAATTGGGAGTCCTATAAAGAATCATGGGCACTAGAGTGATAAGAGAGATGCGTGTTGGATAGAGATGCTATGCTGCAAGCTAAATCAGAAGGGAAATGTAGTTGTAGTGATGGAAGAGGTACAAAGACGAAAACCACATCAATGAACTAGAAACTGTATAGTTTTAGTAATGAGTAAGTCAATCCAATGAGTCTTCTTATGAAGGTAGTCCAGGATGTTTGTATGTGCAGCAGGAGATGAAGTATTTTACTGTATTTTCTAGCTCCAAAGAATAATTCTAGTCTTTATAACAGTTTTGGCACTGCTATGTAAGATTGCCTTGAGAGATCATCTACGATTGCAAGGTCAAGCTATTATGGTGACTTCCAATTGTTTGTTGTCCATGAGATAACATCATGTGCAAACTAAAATACATTTTCACACAAGGTAGATCTGAGAAGAGGTATTTATGCTGTATGAGGATGACATCAATAAGCTGAAGATTAAAGAAGACAGAAGGGTGATTTCACTTGCATCATAAGATGTTTTGCTTGACACACTGGCATAGAAATTAAGAAAGGTCAACTTAAGCAAAGAAAGAAATATGTTAGGAAATTCAGAACTCAAAAAGTAAATTTCTCCATACCCTTCATATTCTTCATCAGACTCATCTAATTCACTATCTTCCTCATCGTCCTCTTCTTCATCTTCATCATCATCATCCTCAACTTTTCCTTCCATATCACCTTCCTCACCTGTATGGAGAGACTTTTTTTTGGGAGAACATCCAGAGCTGCCTGGTTGGGGTTCCTTAAATGGTAAAAGTTGAGAAATTAGAACAAAGCTTTAACCATGAAGAATGAAGTGTCTTGCTAACATGTAACATCAAAAGCATGTTAATCTAGCTGCTCACTGAGACCACTTTATATTAGCATCCAGTAATATATTTTTAGGATAGAAAATTGAGAGAGAAAGTGGGAATTTATGGCATTAATGACATTACCTCAGGGGCAATAGCAACATACAAGGAAATACTTCCATTGGGAACTGAAACCAAGGGACCAAAATGTTGTCCCAAGACTCCTACTCAAAACTAAATAATAGCACAGTTGAGCAAAGTAAACTGGAGGTTCTAAAAAATAGAGTGTTGGCAATAAAGAGAATACAATGATAACTGGAAAAACGATATCCTACAGAAAGTAGGATATCATTACAAAAGATTGCCAAAGATGCAGGAGTAGTCACCGAACTCCAATAAATATGGCAATTGAAGAGGTTCACATCACAAACCAAATTAAGGTTATTCTGGTCAACTGTTAACTCAACAACCGTTATTGCTGACACATGGAAAAGTACCACCTGAATTGTAAAATATATTGATACTTTCCAAAAAATCCTGGGCAATAGATGGCGAGACGAGATCACAAAGAAGGAGATGCTTCAAAGAGCAAATGCCACACGCCTGAGTCTTGTCATGAAGAGTAGGACATGGTGGTAGAGCATGTCCTACAAATTGGAGATAATATCTCAGCAAGAACTGCAAAGAGATGGTTACCAGCTGGTAGAAAGAGACCAAAGGGTAGACCAAAGAAAACCTGAAGATACACCTTAAAAGATGACCTGTAAACCTGTGGCACAAACTGGTTTCAAGTTCCAACTCTTACCAAAGACATAGGCAGATGGAAGAACATAGAGGCTGTTAGGCTGAAGGAACCAGAAGGTAAAATGTCCCAATCTGTAATGGAAATGTTTAGTTTAATTTAAACTTTTTCCAGAACAAAGATGCTGTTTTATCTATTTGCCCTAGAAGAATGAAAGGTAAATTTGACTCTGCTAGAAGGATAAAATTCAACAACTACTTATTACACACTAACAATAATTTCTCTCCCTCTTTCATCATCTGCCATGTATACAGATGTCAGTGATCATGGGCCTCCATGAAAATCCCTGGTTTTGCAGAGAGAAATAATACAGTGGCTTTCTACTACTTTCTGCAGGTTTATTTGCAATTTACTCTGCTGGTCTTTTGCTCTCCTCAACTTACCATCAAAGCACAAGACCTATATAAACTCTCAGGTAGGGAGACCAGTTCGTGTGACATACACCTAGGGACCAGCTCCTTTATAAGTCTGGTATGCCTTAGCCATGGACACCCTAAGCCATAGCAGATCCAGGAGAAGTAGGATGGCTTAGCTTCATACCCCCAAAACTCATGAACCCCCTATCTAGGGCATCACTATCAAATCCAGTTTGGTGCTTATAGCCTTGTAATATGTAAATAGACTTGGTATAAACAGCAAACCTAAAGAATGATGTCAAACAATGAGATGCAAGAGTGGGATAGAAAGAATTTTAAAAAATAAATAAACAAAAGTACTAAGTATACATTTTAATAAATGTTTTAGTGAAAACAAGGAAGGATTAATGAAAGAAATATCAAAGATTATGTTTTGTCCCACAAACATAAGATCATCTCTTAAAGGAATTCTATTACAAGACCCTTTTATGTAACCTAAATGAAATACTCCCTACACATGCACATATTTCTAAAAGACTAATGTACAAGAGCATTTTTCAATAAAACAATATATCTTTTAATGTCCATGTTTCATGTTACCATGAGTGAATGAGCAAGCGAGCGAGAGTGTGTGTGTGTGTGTATTGGTGCAGGCATGGCTGCATTGTTGAGAAGTTTCCTTTTTGGTCACACTGCATGGCACTTTAGGAAAGTGCCTTCTATTATAGATTTTGCAGGTAAAAACAGGCAGAATCCCATCATGTATGCGTGTGTGTTTGTATGCATGTCTCTTTGTCTTGACATCAGGATTTCAGTTTTCCATGGAAAACATGTCTGACCATGGACAGCATTATCTTGATGGGAAACAGACAATTGTTGACAATAGGAAGGGCATCCAGCCACAGATATGCCCCAACAAATTCCACCTAACCCATCTAAGAAAGGTGAAAATTAAATGATGTGATGGAGATTATATATATATGTGTGTGTGTCGCTTCCTGTGTGTGGGTGTATGTGTGTGTATATATATATATATATATATATATATATATATACTAGCTGACACACCCATTAATTCCCGGGAAAGCAGGGCTTATCCCTTGATTCCATTCTCATAATTGTTTCGCTAATCCAATAACAAGAATACAAAGTATGTAGCCCTTAAAACGGTTACAGCTGACCAGTTAATGCAACAATATTAGGACAAATTCTTTAAGGCGGCGAGCTGGCAGAAACGTTAACACACCAGACAAAATGCTTAGTGGTATTTCATCTGTCTTTACGTTCTGAGTTCAAATATTAGTACAAATTATCAGGTGAGTTACACTACACTGCTCACTGAAGCATGACAAGTATATGTGCAATCTATAAGTTTGTTTCCATTTTGTAAATATTTTCAACTGATTTATTATAATGTTGTAATAATAAATATATGTGAATGATGTACACAGAAACATCCTGAACTCTGAAAAAAGCCTAACCGAAATCTACCTGTTGTATTTCTCCTAGAAGGATCTCTATTTACCATTCTCGTCAATTACCATGAGTTTGATAGTTTAGTGGGAGCAAAAAATTACAGTAGTCTCAAAATAAGATGTTCCATAGGTGGATAGCTCTGAGTTCTGTGATGTGTGTGTGGCTGGGATGAAAGTAAAATTGTTTATGTTGTTTTGAATGCTAGGAATAGGATTTGAACTGTACATAAAGGAAGCTAATTCATTAAATACCTAATGATATAAACAGTTCAGTTAAGCAACATACTAGTTCAAATCTGTAAACAAATCCTCAATTATTTAGACATGCATTTTATGAAAGAGAGGAAGAAAACTATAATAAAATATATGAAGCCTACTTTAGACATAGTAAAGCTTGCCTTTTCAGTGATATCATTTGCAATTTTTAATATCTTGGTATTTCTATAACACAAGCAATTTAACCACAGGTTCATTTTCAGATTCTAGGCTTTTGGCCAGCTTCCAAGAAAGTCAACCATTCAGTTATAGACATATGTGAAATGGCACAGTGCCATCGGAAGGTTGGAAAATACATATAGCACACATGAATTACTTAGCAGACAGTGAAGTATTAAAGCAATTTCATGATTAACACAATACAAAACATAAGCAGATTAGCTTTTAAAATTCAATAACTTATCCATAACTGCTGCTTGCATCAATAATATGGAATTAGGTTTTGAAAATAGAGAGCACATATGATGTTGAAGGAAGCAAAGAAGTCCAGAAATCTTGATTAATATGTAATTTTCTAAGCCTGAACATACTGTCTATATTTTAATTTGTGAAAGATAACATTTGACTATAAACAGCATCAACATACCCAATTTGAAGCATGGCTACTTGACGGTCCAGGCACAGACGAAGAACTGGAGGCTTGGGCTTCATCAGAATCATCTTTGAATGATGTGGATGCAGAGGTTGTAGATGATGAGGATGATGATATTGATGAAGATGATGATGAGGAAGATGAAGGTTGGGATGCAGAAGAAGCAACAGTTTCTGTTTTGGATGAACTAGCATTGCTTTTGAGGTCTTGGGCAGAGTTTTGTGAGGTGTCACTTTCTGAACACTTTGCTTCTTCTACCTCATTATTTTGGAGTTCAGTTCGATCAGATGATATGCTACTGTCTGCAGCAGAGTTTTTAGCTTTGAATTCTTTTTCTGTATTAAGATTATTCTCATTATCTGCATGACCATTTGTGATTTTAGCAATGCTGCTACTGCTGGAACTGACACCACTGTCTGCTTCAGCATCATCATCAGATGCTTCTGAAGCTAATTTTTTGGGTCGAATAGCAGGTGAATCAAATATCTTTTTCTTCTTGCTACCAACAAGTTGTTGTGGAGTGCCCTGTTTCTGATACTTGGCCACCAATTCCTCGATAGGAATGTTAGCATCAGCCCGAAGCATTTCTGCTTCATTTTCATCATGGACGTCATCATCTGAAGAGAAAAAAAAACAACAAATGACTAAAAAACATACAAACTAACTTTTGTGATAACTTTCATGCTCAAGTAAAGCAAACAAAATAATTATAAATTTGTTGACATCATAAGAATTTTTATAAACTTTCAAGAGAATATGAAGTAATACTTTCTTGGAATATTCGCAAAGTGCACACGCAAAGCTATATATAATCATCATCATCGTTTAACGTCCGCTTTCCATGCTAGCATGGGATGGACGATTTGACTGAGGACTGGTGAACCGTATGGCTACACCAGGCTCCAATCTGATTTGGCAGAGTTTCTACAGCTGGATGCCCTTCCTAACGCCATAATAAGCATAAATATTGGGTTGAAAATCCTTTTTGGATAGAAAAAGTTGAAAGCTGCCCATAGGACTCAAACTCACATTTCCTGTAGTTTGAAAAATACTCTAGGTCTTCTATTTTAAAATTTCAACCCAAAATTCCTTTCAAAAGAAGTATTATCAAATCCTGTTACTCCTTACTAAATTGAATTGTATAAAATACAAGATATTAGAAAACTTGAAGTATAATTTCACAAGGAATAAGAGTCACAGCTAGCTGGTAATTCATAAAGAATTACTGTTGCTGTGTTGTGCAAAAACATAACCCATGAGAGACCAAATCCACTTCACAATAAAAAAGTACCATGGTAAAGTATACATTTATAAATGCCAGCATTGTATAATTGGATTATGGTGGTTGGATACCAACAACTAATTCAACTTAGATGCAATACAGGAAGCCAAAATTTTCAGTGATGTGGTACCCTGATGCCACACATTAGCCTATCTTTTCTACAAATAACTAGCTCATAATTCATAGATATATGTAACTGTAATTTGCACCAGGTAAGATAATGTCAATAACTTTGGGTTTCTTTAACTAATCAAATTTTGTGAAGAACCGATAATCATCTACTTCAATGCCAGTATATAACTGGTGTTTGTTTATCAACTCTCAGTAGGATTTAAAGTCAGGTAGCAAATTGATATGCCATTAATAGCTGACCAAGTTCAAGCTGAGTAGAGAAAATAACTTCGATTCCACTGTTAAGAGATCTTAATTTTACCTAGGTAAGCCATTCAAGTCAAAAACTAGAGCACAATTTGATAATACATAGAAGGCATTCTACTGCAAGGTTGAATCATAAAACTCAGTTAACAATAATCTAAGAGAAATTTTTTTAAATGGTTGAAGGCCCAAAGTCAGCAAATAGGTATGTGTGTGTCACAAACTACAGGCACACACACACACACACACATACAATCCAACAGAGTAAGACTGTAACTTTATATATATATATATATATATATATATATATATATATATATATATATATATATAATTATTACAAATTAAAAGGGTAAAGATTTATCAATTTATTAATAAATCAACAATTAATAATTTTTACCAAGCCCTTCGGTATGTAAGCACCATTATCAGTGGAGAACTTATTTAAAAGTTCCCATACATTTATAAACATAATTAAGGGATCAGCAAGCTATCAGTTGGAGTCTCAGCTTTTTTTAGCTGCTATTTCGGTATATGGTGAAGCAAATGTTTGCTGATCCCTTAATTATGTTTATAAATATATATATATATATATATATATATACACACACATATACATGTGTACATGCGTATAGTGAGGTCATAAGCTTTGGGGAGTACAAAAATCCACAATGTATAAGGTAAAAATTTCAGACAAAAGCAGCTGAAGACTCTAGAATATTGGTAGCAATATGTGTAAAAAAAAAAAATTCTCATTATTGGTTAGCAAAACTCCCCTTTCAAGTGAAGCAACATACAACCAGACTTCACTGTAATCAAGATGGTCTAATGAAATATTTTATACCTATCCCACAACTTAATTGCTACAAAATAAACATAATGGCTAATTCTAATATTCCTTTGTCTTTTGTAAATCACCACAATTACAACAAGAATTTTTTATTCACAATTTTCAGTGACCTAGAGACTGAATGAAGCTTTTGTATATCTTTTAAAACAGCTTTGATGTCCAACCCATGTTCACATAGAAAACAGATATTAATTGTTGATGATTACATGTGAATAACTGAAGTACTTTTTTTATAATAAAACAAATGCTGCAAGGCATAATACTTCTATATCACCATCTTTATAAAAAAAAGAAAAAAGTATGGATAGTGATATAGAATGATATTAGAATCAAGACAGAGCAGAAATAATGTGCTGACATTTATTTCAACTAGTACCAAATGTCTGTGATTTACCCAACTTCCCTAAAATCATAGGTCAAATCTTCTTCAAATCACACACTTGAAAAAAATCAACCCTTTAGCATTCAGATTACTCTATCAAGCGTAATTCATATCTATTTACATTGTTTTGAATTAACCATGCATTCATCTTGTAGCTTCAGGATTTCAAATATGCGACTGTTTATTTTCAGTATGACATAGCAGGTAGGTATGAAAGGCCAAATCTGGCCAGTTTGGACATAAAACAGGTAGAATATTTGGGCCAGATGTGGCCAGTTTAAATTTAAGGATATATTGGATAAATTGGATAATGTAGCTCAAGATGCATTGTCAGAAAATAACAGTAATAAAACATGATGGACAGAACTGGAAAACCTTTGATCATGAGAAAGAAAGACAACTTGAGACCAAAATTAATAGACAATTATTGCAACAGTTACAATACTTTACATCATGACAGGTAAGCTCCCACAAGGAAAAGGAAACTGGATGTTATTCTTTTTCATTGACCAAACCATGTTTCTCGGCCAGCGTACTTTTAAATGAAATAGTTAAGAGCAAGTGCCCTTATAACTAGGTTTCTTTCATAATTTCAATCAAGAAAATATGGGAACCGGTATTAAGGAAGGATAGAAAAATATTAGATTTATAAGCCCTAAAATTCACTCCATAATTGTCCATGAGTATATGGCATAGTGGTTAAGAGTGTGGGCTACTAACCCCAAGATTCCGAGTTTGATTCCAGGCAGTGACCTGAATAATAATAATAACATAGGAAAAATACCTTAGGACACCTGATGAAGGCTGGAGAGTACATCAGCCAAAACGTGTTAACAACAAAAAAAATGTGGATAAATATCCGTCAAATGTAAATAATTAAATAATGTACATAATTCCTCATCTCTCAACTATAGAACTGTATTAAGAAAATATAAGCTTTGTTTGAAAACACAACTAAATGACTAACACAATGTGAACTTGTATGTTTGTAATCATGACACTACCATCTTCATCTCATATCTATATCATCATCTATTAATTAGCAGTTTCAATCTCTTTTGATCTGTCTGTCCCATAAAGGAAAGTAAAACTGATTGCATTGGCCAGTATACTTACTAGAGGGTTACCTTTCACATGATAGGTAATATTGAGAATACTTTTGCCACCATTGGTAGAAACATATAATATTAGTTAGTTGGTGGTTCAACACTTATCCTTTACCTTTTACATACTTCAGTCATTAGACTGCAGCCATACTGAGTCACTTGGAGAATTTTATTTTAGTCGAATGAATCAACCCAAGTACTTCTTTTCTTTCAAAGATTGGTACTTATTCCATTGGTCTCTTTTGCTGAACCACTAAAGTTACAGGGTCAGAAATAAGTACACGAACACCAGTTGTCAAGAGGTGGTAGGGGACCAACACAGATACAAAGACACACACACATACAGAAATATATATACAGGGTGCGATGGGTAAATTGTTGCCATTTCATATTTTTAATTTTGTGCATGTGCATTGTTTGTTTTTGATTTTGTTGACTACACAGTATAGTAGGGTCAGTTGGGCACCGTCTGTGAGAAAAACAGTACCATGACACAATTCATTCTGCCAGAAATTTGGAAACGACATACTTTACTGCTTGGCATTCGCACCGGAAGCTCCAATATGAACATTTCAGAATGTTTGGGCGTCAAATCTGAGGACAGTGCAGAGGAATTGGAAAGAGTTCGATGAGTATAATGGTAATTACGAAGGTACAGCAGCTCAGAGAACTGACTCTGATCATTCTGATAAGAAAAGAACTCCTGAATTTGTTGGTGAGATCCAAGCCATAATTGACAATGATCCCTCCAAGTCAATGAGGTCCATCACCAGGGACACGGGAGTGTCTGAGTTTCTTATCAGGCAGGTAGTGCAAGACATTTGGTATCTGTCACAAGATGAGAAAGGGCTAATTTTTACCCCAAGTCATCAAGGACAAAAGGAAGAACATACTATGAAGCTTTTGAACTCAAGCACCCCCTCCAACTGAACATGTTTTCGTTTTTCTCAGACGAGAAATATTTCTGCCAGGATCAGATAGTGACCACATAGAACAACTGCTGGCTTGTCATGTCCTCGAAACATGCACCAAGAGGGATAAAAATCAAACATCCAGTCAACATTATGGTGTTTGGAGTGATCACTAGTGATGGCAACATTATGTCTCCATTCATCTTTCCACGTGATCTCAAACTCAACACGGACGCTTACATCAAGTGCTTGGAGGAGACAGTCCTGCCCTGGGTCAAGAGGGTGGTCACTGGAAGACCCTATGTCTGGCAACAGGACTCAACACCATGCCACACAAGCAGAACCCAGTCATGGCTGTCAGAAAATTTCTGCGACAACACCCCTAACATCTAGCCACCTAACTCCCCACACTGCAATCCCCTTCATTATTATGTGTGGGGCGCGGTCGAATGAGAGACCAACAAAACTCCTTGTAACACCAAAGATGAACTGAAGGCAAGGATTATTGCAACATTCACCAACTTAAATAAGGAGACCATTCAGAAGAGTTGCAGGAAATTCCAAAGTCACCTGGAGGTCGCCTGGGGTGAAGCCAATGGTGATTTTATTGAATAAATTTACTCTTTATTATTTCATGATATTTCTATGTAATCTTGGTAAATATATCTGTTAAAATGAGATGTCAGTGTTATTTTCATTTTTGCATTATTTAGATGACAATTAATTCACCGCACCCTATATATGTATATGTGTGTGTGTGTGTGTTGTGTGTGTATATGTGTATGTATGTATGTATGTATGTATATATATATATATATATATATATATATATATATATACATACATACATACATATATATATATATATATATATATATATATATATACATACATACATATATATACATACATACATACATATATATGTATATATATATATATATATGCGAGTAAAAATAAATACAAAAAAGGTGGTTTTTTTGTATGATTGTGTATAGAGGAATATATTATTTTGTTTAAAAGAGTTCCAACACTGTCTGTTTTTTATGTTTTATTTATATTCCTGCAGAACTAATGTGGGGTCGCCTTTATATATTTATATTTATATATTTGATCCTTTATATTGAACACTCAATATTTCATCTACATTCAATACTTTCTTTCATGGTGCCATCCATTTTTATTTTATTTTATTTTATATTGTATATTATTTTATATATTCCATATTCTATACCCCACATTAGTTCTGCAGGAATATAAATAAAACATAAAAAACAGACAGTGTTGGAACTCTTTTAAACAAAATAATATATATATATATATATATATACCAGCTGAAAATCCGCACTCCGTGTGGACTTTTAAGCTAGCTCCTGCAGAGGGCTAATAAGGCCTGTGGCCCAAAACTAAAGAGAGCAATAATAATAAAGCATTTATTGGTACCCTACCAATATGGTATTACTTTAAATTCAGTTTAAATGAAAAACTTATAAGTTCACAAATGTTTGGAATTCTTTTAAAATTTGGATTTTCGACAGTTAGCATACAACAAATACTCATTCAGACCTGATCCCAATGCTGGATGTTCAAGAACCAAATGAAAAACATTTCCAATCCCTGGATCATTCTAATTCCAAAAAAGTATGTCTATGTAGAGCAAATGTAGACTGAGATACAAGGGTCCTAGACAGAAATTCCTGTTACCTTACTTGAAACAAGTGAGGGTTGGTGACAAGAAAAGCATCCATCATCATCATCATTTAACATCTGCTTTCCATGCTGGCATGTGTTGGACAGGAGCTGGTAAGCTGTAGAGCTGCACCAGGCTCTGATTGTTTGTTTTAGCATGGTTTGAGAAACTGGATGCCTTTCCTAATGCCAACCACTTTACAGAGTGTTTTTTTTTATGTGGCACCAGCAAAGAAAATCTGTCATGACAAATTTTCATCTGACCAGTAAAAGCATGGAAAAAAGACACTAAAATGGTGATGACAAAGACATCACAAAACTTTCATGAAGAGAAATAAATATAACTTTTAACGCTTTAGCTTTCAGATGACTGTCAAATGTAATGCTTCACATTGTTTTGAATTAATCATGCATTATCTCATAGCTTCAAGATTTCAATCATTTGCATTGTTTATTTTTTAGAATAATATTGTAGGATAGGTGAGAGACCCCATATATGGCCGATTCAAACATAAAAGAAACTATTTTGGACAGATATGGCTGATTTCAATGCTAACAGGTTAAAGTAAAAAAAAATCAACTGCTATCATCATCATTGTTTAACGTCCGCTTTCCATGCTAGCATGGGTTGGACGATTTGACTGAGGACTGGTGTAACCGGATGGCTACACCAGGCTCCAATCTAATTTGGCAGAGTTTCTACAGCTGGATGCCCTTCCTAACGCCAACCACTCAGAGAGTGTAGTGGGTGCTTTTACGTGTCACCCGCACGAAAACAGCCACGCTCGAAATGGTGTCTTTTATGTGCCACCCGCACAAGAGCCAGTCCAGGGGCACTGGCAACAATCTCGCTCCACAAATAAAATATATCAACAACATAACTAATCTTCTGACAAACTATAATGTTAAACATTTGTTTGAAAACTGAAAAAAATTCTCAACATAACTATTTATAAAATAAACAAAATCAACAGGTAGCAATTTTACTGAAAAGCTTCAAAACAAAATTTGACAGCACAGACTGGATGCTTTGTAAATTCATTTATTTGGATGAATTATCGGAGCTAATGGTTTATATCTCGTAGCACTGACTTCACAACTCTATTATTATTGTCATTATTTCATCAAGGACAGTTTTTTACTGCTATGCCAATCAGGCCTTTGTCAGTAGAACGAGTAAGCAAAACAGTCAAAACAATAACATGCAAGTGAGAGGAGCCAACCAAGTTGAAGGAACCAAAAAGAGAAAAATATTAATTGCTAAATGTAAAGTAATGACCGTAGTATTTAGAAGTCTAACCTGCTACCTTTAAATTACACAGCCACTGCCAAAAAAAATCTAGCACAGTTATTGGAAACTGAATTTTATTAAAGATCTTATACCTCCTGAATGAAATGACTGAAGACAGGTCTATATAACATGTATATCATGAGCTATTTATAACAAAGCTGGAATAAAGGTCAATACCAGAGATGAAATATTATACTGCATCATGAATACACATATATAATATGTTGCTTAAGAGAAACAACTGGAGGAAAGAGGATCTATAACAAACCTGCCGCATAGGTACACATTGACGATGGCGTATCGTGGTAGAGCCCTGGGTTTTGTGTATTTGACTTTGGACAGGTTTTTCCTATAGAAACAAAAAGAACGTTATGTATCACTAAGAGGAAACTCTCAAGAGAAACCAACCCAGATTATGATTTAAAAAATATAATGTACATAGAAAGGCATAGGACCAAGAAAATTACTGACAAACCCTTAGCTATGAAGAAAAAGAAATTATCTTATTTTATTTATTGCTTGTTAAATAAAATCAGTGACATAAAAAGGACTTAGTTGGAGCTGAAGACAGGAAATAACTAAAAGATGTCTTAAATAGTCAACTTTAGCCCAAGATCGTTAGAATAGCAAGGAAAACAAAAGCACACACGCAAGTAGCTCGGAGTGGGAAGTGAGACAAGATCGCAAAGCTAACCATCACAAAGTGAAAATGATAATAAACAAAAACACCTCTGCTATGATTAAGCGACAAAACAATTTGTATTTAGTCATAATGTCAATACTCCTATAATACTCTACAACTTCCACAACAACCAAAGTAAAAATATGCTGTTGACAGATATGATTCTTATAGAATTAGCAAAATTTTCTGACCATGGTAAAAATATGTTATTGAAAGATGTGACTCTACCAAGCTGGCAAAACTTCATAGTCAAGAGATGTGGGTCAATAGAAGTATCAAAACTACACAATCATGGTAAACCAACCACCCACCCCCAAAATAAATAAATAAATAAACAGAGTGTCAGATTTGAAACTAATTTAGGATTTCTAACTTTGAAACAAGCCTTAAAAATTTGGGGGAAGGGTTTACTTGAAAGGTGCTGTGATGTAGCTTATCTAATCCAAGACAAGAAAGATGAAAGGCAAAGCAGAAAGAACTTAGTAGATTTGAAATCGAAATGTAAAAAAATAAAAATAATAAAAAAAAGCAAACTGCCAAAACTAAGTTAACAAACCTTGTGTAAGGAACAGTATTACTGTCAATAAACCATCTCCTTTATTTAACTCAAAACTGAAATATGACCCTTTTCTTACCATATTTCTGAAATCCAACTTTGCTTCAATTAATTTTTAAAATAATGAACAATTCAATAAAATAATTTTGTCAACATTAAAGTGGGGCTTGCAACATGAATTAGCATGAAATTTTGATGAAAAATTTTAATTTAGATCACTTTAAAACAGAAAGTTTATGTCCTAGAACCAGGGGCAGTTTCAAGTTGTTTGGTAACAAAACAGTTAATAGCTTTAGAGCAATGTAACTATTTATTGTCAAAAGATACTGAACTTCTCAGAAATTTTTCCATATAAACAAATATGATTATATGGAGAAAACATTATAAACTCTGATATAATGAAGCAGGCAGTTTTAAAATGTTAATCTTTACCAAAGTAAGATGTTAAAGACATTAAAACCTCTGATTTATCTTAGCCTAAGTCAACAACAATGACTTCTGCATAGATACACAACCACACATTTTGAGAAAGGGGTGTAATTTGTCCCACCAACCTCCAATTGTGCAGGCATGGTTGTGTGATTAAGAAGTTTGCTTCAGGTTCAGACCCCTGTGTGGCACTCAGGTTGACTAAAGCCTTATGAATGGACTTGGTAGATGAAAACTGAAAGAATCCCATCGTGTATGTATGTCTCCTTGTCTCAACATTATGCGATAGTTGTAAATGACTGTCATACAAGCAGTGGCATTCATTTTTAATATTCAGCAAAAACATGCCTGGCCATGGGAAATAACTTATTTGGAAACAAAGGTTGGTAACGAGAAGGGCATCTGGCCATAAAATCTGCCTCGATAAACTTTGTTCTTTGCAAGCATGGAAAAAAGGATGTTAAAATGATGATGAACTGGTATTTGATCTTGTCAACCTCAAGAGAAATGAAAGAAAATTTCAACTCACAAGAAATCTAAAGCTAATATGGTATTTTATCTAATAAACTAGCAATTCTGTTAGTCCAGTACAACAATTTTTTTTTTTTAATTTTCAAGTAGATGCTGAGACAATTATTTGAAGCATATTCAAGGTTTTCCAGACATATATTTTACCAAAAATATAAACTTCAAAGAGGGGAAAAACTACATCGACCACGACAGTATTTTCGACTCAGAATGAGGTAGCCAACATCAGATACAGCAAAAGTATCTTCTTCTGAGCTCTTCTGAATCATCATAATGCTTTGTTTAAATTTACAGCAAATTTTTAGTAAAGTGGTCCAGTTGATTAACACAACTTCAATATCTAATACTGACTTTCTCTGACAGGAGTTATACTCAAAACTTTCAACCCTAGTGCTCAACTGGTACTTATTTTATCAACCCTGAAAGGATGAAAGACAAAGTCGATCTCTGCAGAATTTGAGCTCAGAACATAAAGATGGATAAAATGCTGCTAAGCACTTTGCCCAGTATGTTAGCAATTCTGCCAGCCTACCGCCTTAATAACTGAAATAATATTAGCCAAAAACTAATATAGTATGGCCTCAGCTGAACTAGAGATAAAAAAAATTTATATATAAAAAAAAAATGTTGCTGTGTATTCCAGGTGAGATCAGAACCTCAGGGCCACAGGGCACATTTTGACATGCAGTCTTTAATTGCATATGATTATATTGTACTCTTTTCACTGTCCAGTTTTTTTGGAAATGTCTCTTATGTGTCTTTAGCTGCAGGTCAACTATGATCAAGCAGGCTCAATGTATGATCAAATATTCCAAGCAGGAACCTCTCATCACTTTGAGGAATGTATAGGATTACATTATACAATGTGTTCTGTCTTTATAGAAGATAGTAGAATGTGATCGGAGAGAGATTTGGTCGCTAGTTCTTGCAGATCAAGCACCCATGAAGAGGCACTCTTGTTGGCCTGTCTGGAGAGCTTGTTAAGGACATGGGTATGTCGCCTTCACCCAGACTAATTGAATATATAAATACCATGGTCTTTCCCATCGTTAGACAATGTATGAGGGTTTTGCAATTTCTTGCTGAACAACCAAACAACTGATTTGCTTATAGTGATCAACTGCTTGTGTTCACATTAGCTCATTCTCTCCATCAAATCAACATTAACTGTACAAGTATGTGATATGCCACATGTCAGATGATGAAATGGTTGCAGAGCAACATGAAATGAAGTGTTTTGCTTAAGAACACAACACAAGGCTTGGTCTAGAAATCAAAACCACAATCTAGCAATTTTGAGTGCAACACCCTAACCACTAAGCCATATACCACATTTATATATATATGCGTATGTGTGTGTATATATATATATATATATATATATATGGAAGGCATAGAAAGCAGATATTAAACAATGATGATGATGATGATATATATATATAAAATATTTAAAATGACTGTGCTTAAGTAGTTTGCCTCCCAACCACACGTACATACATACATACACAGGGTGTCCCAATTGTCACTGATGGGTTTCAATTTTTAATAACTTCCTTAAGTTTACAAATAAATGCATGAAATTTTGATACAATATAAAGGACATAATGGAAATTAGTGTGCACAAGTCAAATTTTGCAACACAACTACATTACATATGAAAAATGACGTGGCTTAGATGGCAGCCATTTTCAGCTTCGCATGTCCGTGCTCTTTCCAAAAGTTGCACCATAACACCCTCAAGAGTTTCAGACCCCACTTTTCTGATTTCCCTATTGATGTTCTCCTTCAATTGCATCAGGATTTCTGTTTTGTTGATGTAAAGCCTCTCTTTCAGGAATCCCCACAAGAAAAAATCTGGGTTAGTCAAGTCTGGGACACGTGAACGCCATTCAAAGTAGACTTAACACATGGTTCCAGCAAGATGGAACAACTGCTCATACTGCAAGAGAAACAATGCAGTTGCTATGCCAGTGCTTTGGAGAGAGAATAATCTCCCGCTGTGGCAACATCAACTTGCCTTCACGTCCCCCAGACTTGACTAGCTCGGATTTTTTCTTGTGGGGTTTACATCAACAAACCGGAGACCCTGGTGCAACTGAAGGAGAACATCAATAGAGAAATCAGAGAAGTGGGGTCTGAAACTCTGGAGGGTGTTATGGTGCAAGTTTTGGAAAGAGCACGGTGGTGCGGAGGCGAAAATGGCTGCCATTTAAGCCATGTCATTTTTCATATGTAATGTAGTGGTATTGCAAAATTTGACTTGTGCACACTAATTTCCATTATGTCCTTTATATTGTATCAAAAGTTCGTGCATTTATTTGTAAACTTAAGGAAGTTATTAAGAAGTGAAACCCATCAGTGACTTTTGGGACACCCTATATATAAATATATATATGAAGTAACTGATCTGATTATCAAAGACTTACTTTACCAACCATCATTTCTTTAGCAACTTCTACTAATATTGCAATGGTTGAAGCTCCTCTGAACTAGCGAACACTAACCACTTCTATCAAATTCCACTTGTATCTCTTCACATCAAATCAACTGTAGGTATCACACCCTTAAATCCTATAATAAACACTCTAGTCAAGTTTTCTTCAATAAAACTACACCCCTATCAAACAACCCATAGTTTCCCACAATACATCATCAAATCAAGAGGTATTCAAGCCAAACATCAACCACAATGGAGAGTTCTGTAGCTGGTGGATAAACCTTCCAGAAATAGCAATAAATCTCCTTATACCATCATACCTTATCTTAAAGGCAGAAGGACATGTTGGATACCACAGGTATAGATACAATTATGATGCTTATTGTGCGTGCGTATATATATATATATATATATATATAAACTATACTATACATTCACGCATATATATATGTATATATGTGTGTGTGTATGTGTGTGTGTGTATATATATATATATATATATATATATCCAATGTTTTGAATTTAAATTTAAGAGAGAGATTAGACGCTAATATCCATTATTAATGTAATTTATTCCTGTCAACATTTCTGTATAAAGCTATATTTGACCGTCAAATTTAAGTCAATAAGTTGCCTTACACGTATATATATATATATATATATACAGGGTGTCCACAAAGACTGGGTACATGGAGTAAATAAAATCATAACATAAACAATTAAATATAAGAAATAATTTCTTAAAGTATGTGTTAATCCTCATGTACCCAGACTTTGTGGACATCCTGTGTGTGTGTGTGTGTGTATATATATAAACTATACTATACATTCATATAGCCAGGATATACATATATATCCACCACTTCACATAATGGAAAGGCTGTGTTTCTGAAAAGTCATGCCATAACATGAAAACCTATTTTCCATTGACTTCAATGTGACATGAATGTCAGTGGAAACACACTGAAATAAGATTTTCTGAAATAATGGTTCTACAAGGAAGAGAGTGGGAGGGAGTCTGTGCACCAATGATATAATAGACACTGTACAGATAAGCTGTGTATATACATACAACTATGATATACCCTATACTGTAAGTAAATATATACATATAAATGTGTGTGTGTATATATATTTCATCATCATCGTTTAACGTCCGCTTTCCATGCTAGCATGGGTTGGACGATTTGACTGAGGACTGGCAAGCCAGAAGGCTGCACCAAGCCCCAATCTGATCTGGCAGAGTTTCTACAGCTGAATGCCCTTCCTAACGCCAAAAGAGCTATGTAGCCCCCAGTGAGAACATATATATAGAATGAATGAGGATAGCTGCGTGAAAAAGTGCCACTCCCTAACAGTTGAGGGAACCCGTGGAAGAGGTAGGCCCAGGAAGACCTGGGCTGAGGTGGTGAGGCAAGACCTTCGAACATTGGGCCTCACCGAGGCGATGACTACTGACCGAGACCTTTGGAAATGTGCTGTGCGTGAGAAGACCCGGCAAGCCAAGTAAGATCGTTGCCAGTGCCCCTGGACTGGTTTTTGTGCGGGTGGCACATAAGATGTGCCATTCTGAGCGTGACCGTTGCCAGTACCGCCTGACTGGCCTTGTAGGGTTTTCGAGCAAGATCGTTGCCAGTGCCCCTAGACTGGCTCTTGTGCAGGTGGCACATAAAAGACACCATTTCGAGCATGGCCGTTTTCGTGCGGGTGACACGTAAAAGCACCCACTACACTCTCTGAGTGGTTGGCGTTAGGAAGGGCATCCAGCTGTAGAAACTCTGCCAAATTAGATTGGAGCCTGGTGTAGCCATCTGGTTGCACCAGTCCTCAGTCAAATCGTCCAACCCATGCTAGCATGGAAAGCGGACGTTAAACGATGATGATGATGATGATATATAAATATATATATAAAAAACACGTTTGTAGTCTTAAAAACATATCTGTATAAAAAGCACACATATTTGGGTGCATATACATATATTTATATATACATATATATAGGGGTAAACATTAGATATATATGCATGTTAAACGTTGAGATTTAGTGGGGGAATTCTAATGATAACAATTTACAATTAATGAATTAAAAATGAATGCTGAGAGTTTGAACTTGGATTCCAATATATTACTTCAGGAAAAAAAAAAAAAAAAAAAAAAAAAAAAAAAAATCAAGTGAAATCGAACGTCAAATGGAATCTTTGAACAAAAACTATTTATTTGCAACTTTCTGAAATCTAACTAAATTTAAATTTCAATGTTAAATACTCGCGGTGGACGAACTTTCAAAATTGAATTGGATTTACAGGATTACCAACACCTATAATAGCAGGATGAAATTCGTCGAGATCTTCTATACTTTTAAAAAATATACCAATTTTTATATAAATAAATGCTTAACAATCGAAACTTCAACAAAGGAAGAAACGAACAAACTTTACATACTTCAGAAGGACTAACGTGACAACTTATAAGAAGGACAGTATATATTATTATTTCTAATTTTTAATATTTTTAATTTTAATATTTTTAATACTTTAATATTATATGGGTATATAAAGGGTTCTTAATGCATCTCTGAAGAACAGAATTACTAATAATAAGATGATCTTTACATCACTTTGTGTTTGTAGTAATATCCGTGAAACGATCGTAAGATATTTTATTCTTTAAACTTTAGGTTTCTTTATATTTTATATTTTAGAATTTATAATATTCATGATTATTTACACATAAATTTTTATACGCATATATATTTAAACATATATTTATCTATTTTTAGATTTTTATATGTATTAATATTTATATTCCGTATATTTATGTTTTAAACTTTTAAATTTATTATGCTACCATGTTATGTTGGATGTATATCTTTCAAAAGTCAAAATATTAAACATTGATTTCCTGAATATATTATTGATGAGTTTATTAATTTATTAATAATATAAAAACACATATATACACATTTATTTGCTCAAGATAATTGAGCACTCAACATAAGTTCAGTTATATATTCTTTTAGAATATTACTTATAAAAGTTATATATATATATATATATATATATATATATATATATATATAGCACCTGGAAATACAGAGAGAGAACTATAACATACTACATATGTCTAGTGATGTTTCTGCACTTACAATTTTCTTTGAGAAATTTTTGGTGCAGGTGAAGGAGGGAAAATAAACTTTTCCTATTGTCAATCATTGGTGAGAGTGCAGACCAGCTATGTTTATCATGATAAACTAACAAAAGTACAACGATATTAACCCTTTAACATTCAGGTTACTCTGTCAAATGTCATGCTTATTCATTCACAGCATTTTGAATTAATCCTGCATTATCTCACAGCTTCAGCATTTCAATGTGATTACGTATCTATGGAATGACATTGTAGGATAGGTGTGAGAAGCCAGTCCGAACATAAAACAGGTAGAATATTTAAGAGATATGGCCAGATTAAATGCTAACAGATTAACCCTTTAGCATTCAGAATACTGTCAAATGTAATACTTATTTATTCATACTGTTTTCAATTAATCATGCATTATACTGTAGATTCAAGATTTCAATGGAGTATTACTCTTTTACTTGTTTCAGTCATTTGACTGTGGCCATGCTGGAGCACCGTCTTTAGTCGAGCAAATCGACCTCAGGACTTATTCTTTGGATGCCTAGTACTTATTCTATCGGTCTCTTTTGCCGAACCGCTAAGTTACAGGGACATAAACACCAGCATCGGTTGTCAAGCGATGTTGGGGGGACAGACACACAAACACATATATATATATATATATATATATATACATACATATATGCGATGGGCTTCTTTCAGTTTCCGTCTACCAAATCCACTCACAAGGCTTTGGTCAGCCCGAGGCTATAGTAGATGACACTTGCCCAAGGTGCCACGCAGTGGGTCTGAACCCGGAACCATGTGGTTGGTAAGCAAGCTACTTACCACACAGCCACTCTTGTGCCTATAGTTTATTTTTAGAATATCATTGTAGGTTAGGTCTAAGAGGCTAGATCTGATAGGCTTTAACATAAGACAGGTAGAATATTTGTGCAAGATACAGTTGGTTTAAAACAAAGTTAGAACACACAACCAGAGAAGAAACCAGTATCCCAATAGTATTAACAGAAAAAAGAAAAAAAAAAGATTATACTAACAAGAAAAGTGCAGTGTTTACAGATTTCGATATTATTGGTTAAGTTGCTGGCACAGCTGACAAAGCGTTTAAAAAAAAGCCTTGCAATACTATTCCAACTGTTTTACATTCTGATTTCAAAACCTGCCAGGTTAATGCAATCAACTAATTCTCTCACTTCAAAATAGCTTGTGCGTAAATGAGAAACAATTATTATTAGCACCTATATTCATTCATTCATCAGGGCACATCTTTCAAGCTGGAGGAACCTTTCTCTGCACTCCACTTAGCTTCATTTAATTTAGTGCTATTCTGTTTCACGGGTTTGTTTTACTGGAATGCAAAGCTTGGGTTGGCAAGAATGCCTCTTGGGTACCCAGGCTGAATTTGACTCAGTCCATGGAGAGTAAGAATATCCCAAGGCATCTAGTCCTTTCTTATAATTCAGCCAATCCACCATTCTGATAATTGGTACGTTTCTTTACAAAAAGAAAAAAACCCTGAAAGCATGAAAGGCTAAGTTGACTCAGTGAGATCTGAGCTCAGAACGCAGAGAATCAGAACAAATACCACAAGGCATTCAAACTGATGCTCTAACAACACTGCCAATGCACCACCTTAATGAATGTGAACTAGCAACTTAACTGTAAGGAAGGAGTAGTGACTTACTCAAGAAATTTTAAAAATTAAATAAGTATGGTTGTGTGGTTAAGAAACCCACTTTGCAACCCCATGGTTTCAGGTTTAATCTCACTATGTAGCACCTTGGGCAAGTTTCCTGTTATAGCTCTGAACCAACCAATGCCTTGTGAATGAATCTGGTAGCCAGAAATTGTGCAGAAGCCTGAACTTTTATACCATGAATCCCAGTATGTATTATTTTATATACAATGAGCTGTTTAAGATTTGAAAGGCAAAGCTGGACTAATATGTATATCTGTGTGTGTGTGTGTGTGTATTTGTCCTTCTCTCCTTGACCGCTGGTGTTGGTTTGTTTATGCCCCATAATATAGAAGCTAGGCAAAAGAGACTGATAGACTAAGTACCAGGTTTTAAAAATACAATTACTGGGGTTGATTTGTTTCACTAAACCCTTCCAGATGGTGCACCAGCAATGACTGAAACAAGTAAAAGATATATATAAAAAAAAAACTTGTACTTACCTTTATCAAGATTAACAAGTGCTTTCAGCTCTTTGACAACTTCTGGTGTAACTAAAGTAGCATCAAACCCAAGGAATGCTTCTTTCAGAGCTAAATTTAAATTGTTATCTTTATAACTCTGCAGACTTTTTATATAATCAGGAAGGTGTAAAGCACAATACTCAGCCACCTCAGAACCTAGATGGAAAATAAAATACTATTTTAATACAACTGGCAATATTAAGTAATGATTTCATCTTCTGCATATAAGCATTTAATAAGGCAAGCATGGGCAACCTTTTTCGGGAAGTGGGCTGCATGAGAGATGGTTTACCATCAGGCAAGCTACACTATTAAAAAAAATTCAAGGTAATTTTTCACTGGCATACCATTCAGAAATTCCCAAGGGGCATAGTTTGCCCATGACTGTAATAAGCTAATATTAACACATGCAAATTATGTAATTAAATCTACTCAAACAAAATTGACCAGTAATGTCAATTTTGGAGTAGTGAAGGAACTTGCATGTAGACACTCAACATGTCAGAAACAGCAGCCAAATCTGCCCATACTGTTTAAACAAAATGACTGTATTATATCTGTGAATACACTGAACATCAACATTAATACCATTGTATTATTAATGGCACTATATGCAAGTGAAACACGGAAGGCAACTGAGAAAAATTAAAACAGATGTTTTCCACCAAAGATGTTCCAGAAAAATCCAGAGAATTTCATACCATAATCTTAGAAACAATTCATAAGAAGAGTATCATCACAGTATCTCCAAGACACAATAACATATTGAAAAATATAACTAGTTTGGTCACATTTGGTGGCAGCCAGACCATCAGGAAGGTAGAGACAGCATTGAGATGAACAACTACAGGAGGAAAGAAGAGACAGTGAAACTATGGGCAATATGGTATCATGGTGTTGAATAATTCAGCAAGGCCTGAAAGCAGGTAACAAAGGGAAAACAAGATGGAAGTAATTAAGAACCACCACCCTGAAGAACACACAATATACACCATGACAAGGAAGTGGGGGAACTTAATGTACAATATACGACTAGTTTATACTAAATATTGTACACAAATACGACAATGATATATCAAGGACTCATCAACATCATTTAATGTCCACTTTCTATATCACTGGAAATCATTCCTCTTCCTCAGATCAGATTAGTAAGGATAATAAAAGCTATTATATTCTCCCTTTCACTGACCATTCATATAGCTACCCACCACTTACCCTCTTTTTTACCTTCAATCTTGTAACAGCCATTTATTTATCCTATGCTATTCCTATCTTTATACACTTCCATTACTACTCATGACTCCTTCAGTACCTTCTTGGTCCATCCTCTGCAATTGCCCTCTCTTCTGCACATTCAAATGATCATGTTAGCTCTGAATGAACCAAGACAATGTAGAGTAGGGAATCCTGAAACAAAGCAACCTGACAAGTATTGATGTTACAATAAGATGCATCCAGTGCATTATGTGAAGTGTTGGATAAATGGAGGGATGATGGAGTCAAGAGAACCCTTAGTTTAGCAGAGACATACCCTTTTCGAATGCAGTTTCCATGAAAAATGTACCTAGTACACTCTAAAGTGGTTAGTGGATGTATGGAGACATTTTGGGTCCTGAGAGATCTTTTAGTCTTGTCAAAGACATGGCAACCTCTCTAGTGCTGGTGCCACAAAACATGCAACCCATACACTCTGCAAAGTGTTAGGAAGAACATCAAACTGAAGAAGCCATGCTAAATAAAAAAGAACAAGAGGCATGGCTGTTCTGGCCATACACAAAGTGGCTAGTAACACCAAACAAGAACCAATTCCAGACCATGTCAACCCATCTAACTAATATTTGCATGGAAAGTTTGTCATTAAATGATGATGAGATGATGACAAGGTGTGATTTCTAGTTGGTTGCACAATGATGTAAAGGTTCCCTTATTAGGGTATCTATTATTAAATGTCTTTCCTCCTTACACAACAAGCCCAAAGGCTTCAAGAATTTTGTGCTGCCCTTTCAGGTTTGGTAATTTCTCAAACTCCTTCAACAGACTACAGAGAAATTCTTATCGAAAGCCTCACATTCTAATTTTGAATGCTGGAGATTCTCTGACTTGATCAGCAATTTGAAAAGCTGTGTGAATTACAATGTTCTTTCAAAGATTACGATGTTACACTTATAGAAAATTTGCCTAAGGGCATATTATGCATTAGTTGTTTGCAAATGCCATGTTCAATATCTCATCACTCTAAAAGTTTGGAAACTGGGATTATTTGCACTGCTTCTTCTATTGAGCTCTTCTACCATTACTATTTCCAGAGGCAACCAGTCTTGAATTCTTGTACTATAGCTTTAACAAGAAGAAAGAGAAAGGGGTTCTTTATTAAATTTCATAATCCTAGGTAAAAAGTTGTTGTTGTTTAGCCAAGATCAACTCTGATTTAAGCAGACATGATCATCCAATCTCACATTACCCAATGTGATTTTCCCCTTTTTAAGATTAGTAGAGTGTGATGAGGGACTTTTGGCTGTTATCTTTAACAGGTGAGTGTTCATATAGAGGCTCTCTTGAAGTTGTCATCCATGGCATCTAGAATGAAGTGAGGAGTGGGTGAGAGGCAAGTTCAGAAGGAGAAATGTATTGAGACTGCAGCAAG
This sequence comes from Octopus bimaculoides, assembly GCF_046866305.1. NCBI lineage: Eukaryota > Metazoa > Mollusca > Cephalopoda > Octopoda > Octopodidae > Octopus > Octopus bimaculoides. The sequence goes on along the minus strand of NC_142936.1, from coordinate 20,178,665 downwards.
ATGTTCTCATATAAAATCACTTTTGCATATTCAACCAAATGATACTATAAAATATTTATACCTCCATGGCCATCATAAACTGCCAACATAGCTGTGCTGGTTTCTTCATCAAACTCTGCCAAGCAATTGTGTGCATCCTAAATACAAATAAATCAAGTCATTAATAACAGCTTCAAGTTAATATATCTTAAATTTTCTGGGACATGACATGATGATCTTATTGTAATAAGGATAAAACATTTCATTTAATCAATGATCAAGACAACATAATTTTCATGCCAGTTCAACCTGCTTTGTCTTACCAAACAGGTTAGCTGAGTTGATCTGCAAATTACACATTTATCAACATCATATCACCGACCAGGAGATAGACAGGATAATACTTGCTAATTTTTTTTTTAATTATTCTTTGAAACTGGTTTGACCAAAGAACACATCAGATATTTCTGTAAATATTGGTCACACATGACTGTCAAGTAATGATGCTTTTTTTTTATCATTTCCAGCTTTAATTCCATACAATTTGAATGATGGGGGAGAGAGGGAGAGTAAGATAAATGATTATAGTAGTACTAAGCTATTTACCATCATACTAAATTCAAACAATCCAGGATGATTAGCATTTTATAAGTGAATTTTCCTTCAAAATTTTAAATCAATAGAGTATCAAATTAAACAAAAGAAAATGAAATGTAAGGGAAGATATGAATTGAAATTGTCCACAGTAAAAAACAACAAAGTGATCATAACAACAACTATGTAGATGACTAAAGTTTGTAAAAATAAACAGAAAATAAAAGGTAAAAGACCAGAGGAGGTTATTTAACAAACAGCCAAAGCATACTGTAGTAAAGAAAAATGTCTTTTTTTATTTTGACACCAAGACATTATGTCCAAACTATTATTTAAGAATTTATTTTTCTATATTGGCATATACTAGACAGGTTTTGACACTTATACTGCATAATTTCATCTGTGAAGCCCAACATCCCAAGTTCTGTAATGATCACCATTTTCTCATGTACAAATACTATTCACCATTAAGACACATCACTTTTCATTACAATAATTCACAAACCCAGACCACTATAATTAATCCTCCTACAGGCATCAAATGACACTTTCTTTGTCTAGTCACACTTTTAACTTCATATGTAGTTACAAAACTGCCCAATAGATCAATCTCCCCTCATTTCTTTTGTTTCCCCTGTCACAACTATCTGCTTTTCACCTTATGTTACTATGAGTGAACAGACATAGCTTAAAGTAACAAGGATTCTTTCGTTTATGGAACAGAAAGCAAACTCACACTTGCTATCACGATAAATGAGCTTAGAACACCATGAAAAGGTGGCATTAAAAAGGGCATCAAACTGTAGAAACCAAGCCCAAAATAAAACATACAAGCAACACGTGCTCCTCTAACCCACCTGAAAGGCAGTAACTCCAAATAAGAACTGACTTGAATAATATTGTGCTGCCCAACACATGCTGGTGTGGAAAGCAGATGTAAAACAATAACAATATTTTATACATTGTCTTTACAATAAAAGAACTATAAGTTGTCAACAATCCTCAAACCTTTTTTCCATCCCTACCATACTTCTACTATATTTTTACTATAATCCACTCTCAGCAAAAATTATTTAATTAACAGCAAACAACCTGAGCAGTTCCTATAATATCTGAAGTACTAGTTGGTTGTATCAACCTGCTGGATATAACATTGCCTCTTTCACGTATCTTTGATAACATCTTATGAAGTTGCTACCTACTCTCTTTCGCCCAACTTATTGAAGTCACTTCCACGAAGGAACAGGAAGTTTTCTTTTGCTATTAATTAGTATGCCAGTCTTTACTCTGCTGAGCTTGAGGTGTTTGGACTCAAAACCACTCCTCCAAAAAATTCTGTAAAAGTTCTTCTAATCATTATTACCTTGAGAACTATAATGAATAAAAAGGGGCTGAGAACAGAATACAGGGGAATGCCTATCAGTATATTAAATTCTTCGTTAATTCTAACATGCTTACAATAACTATAACTTGGAGATCTATCACTAGCTATAAACTAAAAATATTTCTATTCACCCAACATCTATGTTGAGTTGTCAACTTCCATAAATATAACTTGGAAGTAAAATTACCACACCGAATTTTAGTTTAAAAACCTACTTCCTTTGCAATTATAACATGATGGTAATATGGACTCAGATCAGATTTATCTAATCTGAATGTACTTGCAGATCCCATTTAACTGTAACTCATGTGTCACCTAACTGGCAGCTCTGTAAAACAACAATCCAATATCTCATGCCTGTTTAGCTAGTATGCCAGAAAAGGAAGTGTATAATATTTGTGTTTACGAGCATATTAGGAAGGAATTACAAAATGAATAGTAAGATTTATATACAAACTATGTCAACACGAATAGAAAAATAAGAAAACACAAGTTTGCTTTGAATTAAGCACGACCTAGAATTACAATTTTGACTATTCTTCGTAGTGGGATGAGCCTTGTATTTGTGCAGGGGTTTTTTTCTAGTTGAAAGCACTAACCACTTAACTATGAAGAGCACATTATTCTTGTTCAGCCAGAAACTAAAGCAATCCATTAGAGAGATTACGACTATTGTCCCTTGAAGTTGACTTAACAAAAAGGTCAGTTTCAAATTTAACCATATGTGCAGTAAATATTGGTGGCAAACTGAAATTAACATTCGTTTCTAGTACCATATTCAACTCATGTGGTCGACTGACTGAAGTCAAAACCATGACGGCACAGAAAAAATGGCTGTTTAAGTCATAGAGCTATGTCAAAAGTTGGGTAAGTGAACAAATGAGACTAGTTTCTTAGTACATATCTTGATCAACATTACAAAACCAAGATAAACAGCAAGCTTATCACACGCACAGCAGTTGTGCCTTTAAAATGAATGTTCATCTGGGAAATCGCTTACAGAGCTGGGATTTTTCTTCAAATTTTTATATCACTTTCATAGCAATGATGCCATTAGAGATTTTAAAAAGTTCATTATATTAAACGCGTAATGGTAAATAAAAGCTTCATTAATGATTGAGAAGGATACGCAGTTTAAATCGTATTATGAAATCATACACTAAATGTAAATAAAAATCAAGACCTGGTTAGGAAACGACAATTTACGTTATATGTAAACATATATTGCTTATTCGTAAATAATCGACCGCAACCAACTGAAGTTTCATTATAAACAATCGATAAGGCATTACTGGAATGGGTAATTACGAATCAGACAGATTACTATGTGAATTACATCACACACTATTAGAGGGGCAATTTGATATACAATAATAAATATAATAATAGTAATAATAATAATGTGATTTCTAACAGAGAAGAACGAGATGGCTATAATCAATTTTTCACCAACTACTTCGAGCTAGTTCCCAGGATCCATGCATAGCCACTGTTTGGCAAATGCCCGATGAAATCAATGAAATTCGAAAAGGAGGGAAAACCTACATTTGGGACGGAACAATCGATTCTTAGAAATCTGACATGTCCAACTGAAATGAATTTCAGATGTTACCTAAATAGGAATAACCTTCAATCTAGGAATATCTATACGTGCTACACGAACTTCTGGCACTCGTATATATCGATGTAACTCAAGGGGCTCCATAAATCTTAGCATTTTTATTTCCAATTAAACAAAACGAATAAATAACAAGGCATGATTAGGATAATGCACAAAATTTAAACTGAATTTTTTAATTTACTGATAAATTAAAATGAACACATTAAGGAAGAAATTCACGACCGATCCACCGTGATCGATACAAAAATTAGAGGTTACATATTAAATGCAAGAACAATTTTTACAGGTGTGTATGTATGTATATATATATATATATATATATAAAATTATAATACAGGGTATCAAGAGATACCACCACGCTGAAAAAATAGCAGTCAAATCCTGACTCTAAAACCACAAGGGTATCAAGAGATACCACCACGCTGAAAAAATAGCAGTCAAATCCTGACTCTAAAACCACAATTGTGGTTTTAGAGTCAGGATTTGACTGCTATTTTTTCAGCGTGGTGGTATCTCTTGATACCCTGTATTATAATTTTAAATAATTATTACCTTTGATGGTTTTTATTCTCATGCTGACCACTTGATAAGATCAATATTTTAAATATCGATCCTATCCTTATTTATATATATATATATATATATATATATATATATATATATAGCTTTTTAGTATGAAGTTTTAAATATAACAGCTCAAAATATTGAGCTAAAGCGCAGAAATTAATTAGTCAGAAAGAGGATAAATTGATGTCTAGATGTTGAGACATTTCCAGATATTTTGCCTTTGACCAACGGGAAGCTGGAAAGAGAGAGCTGAGACCAAACTTGTGTGTACAAATGGCGCGCTTTTTCGGTACCAGTTCAGAGCACTGAGTTTGAATGGTTGCACTATTAAAGTTACTAGGGAGGGACGGGAACCTATGACGACATAGGAATATCGGCTAGATAAATTAAGATACGGGGCTAGAAAGAAAATAACAGTAAACCAATACACACGATGAAGGAGGGTTTAGCTGGAGATAATCTAAATATTTCCTTTACAAATACATTGTCTCTTGTCAAAGTTCACTAGTTAGATATTAAAATGAATACGATGTATACAAAAGAACAAAAAGAAAATAAGTACAAATGAAATATAAATATTAACTACTGTTAATAACTAGAGACAGCTTCATTCAGGTGCACTTATTGTTGTAGCCCAACATGCTAGAAATAGCAGCTATGTTCCTCGTTAATGCATACATTCTGTTGCTAAAGTAACCCATAGAAATATTTTTTTTTAAAATATTTTCAATATGACCTGAAAAATAAAGACAAGATAGTCATGGTTAGAGCGTCTTAGATTATAAGTCTGCTGGATCAGAGCTGACACGAGGCTAAACAATAACAACGACAGAATCATCCCGAGCTAAGGAGGAATACTATATGTAAGTCACCCGGTCTGCAAGAAATAACAACAATATTACTGAAATACTACTGATCATAGAGGTTTACTGGATGAAAGTGGCTGACCAAGGGCTAAGCAACAGACTACTATTCTCTCTATTTCTAACATATCGTTTGACCGTGCCGAGAGTTCCTTGTTGGTAGACGAGTTAGTATTTTCCATCTTGAAATTATTTTTTGTTTCAGACGCTAAACTACAGGATAGCCTAAAATATATAGAAGATAAGATGATATGTAAAAGTTAGAAAGCAAAAATTTTAATGATTGCCTTTTTTTTTTTTTTTGCTTGACTTTCAAATGATAAAATGAAAAAAATATGAAATACAAGTATTTATAATGAAAAACAGACTCTTGCTAACTCTCTTAACAGGAAAATAATCATCGATTTTTATTCATTTATTTATTTGTCACCAGAGACGGAAATTACGTTTAAAATATCGGACTGAACCTAGAAGTCCAACTAGAATTAGATAATCGGTGTGTTTGCATGTACATATACATTATATATATTATATATAATATATTTTATACTGTAAAGCTTAATTTAATTTTAATTTTTAATAAATTGATTTTAATTGAGTTTTTACCTGTAATTTTGGATGTTATCCCTAATATTATATATATATACATATATAGGTTGATATTTATTAGAACCAACAAATCAAGTACGCAAATGTTTAATATTTAATTATGAAAGTGTAATCATTTACGTGTAAGGGCAATCAATGTTCACAATATCCAGTCGAAACTTGAACAGATTTTCCTATATCTGTCTTATTGCCCCTTTATATAGTAATAAAGGCACCAAGGCGCCAGAATTTATTTGTAAAGGAAAGGCTACATTTTCAAGTTGAATCGTTAAAAATAACTTTTTAAAAAAATATTTCGAAAAAAATGATAATAATGTGAAATAAGAAGAAAATATTTAGAAGTTCAAGGTAAAATAAATATAAAAGTTAGTGATAATAATTAAAATAGAAGAGGAAAAAAATCTCTTGTAAACAGGTTAAGGGAGGAGGAGGAGGAGGTGGAATGAAGAAGTCTACCTCTTGAGTTAATCTCCAGCCTTGCATTGATGATGCTCCATACGTGAAATTCTTGCCTTGACCGTCACTTGAATGCTTCTCAGTGATAGGTGACGATAGATAAACACCCATGCTGGCGCTGAGTTTCGTGTTGATGTGTTAATTGAAATGAATAATTACAGAACGGGGCCACGATAGTCTCCACACGTGCATTCTATTTCGCGGTTTAGAGTTAATTATCACGTGACCTTTCTACGAGCTGAAGATGAATTTGCACAATTTTGATTTTTTTTAGCTTTCAAAAAAAAAAAATTGAAAAATTAAAAATATATATCAAAGAAGAACTGCTAAGAAATTTAATATGTTCGTGTATTATTTCTTAAAATTATTTTCAAAATAATTTTTAATTGATAATTGACAATTTTTTGCTCTGTTAGACGAGCCATAATTTTCTACCAATCACAGACAGAATTGGCCGTTGTATCATTCGACCAGACGCGATTGTCTCCCTTTAGGTGACGCAGTGCCCGAGACGTTAAAAAGTGAGAATAACGACGTTTTCCTTTTTTTCTCTCGGATGGCTTGGTGGACTTAAGACAACCTTGTTCTTCTTTCAAACAACTTTTGATTTGACTTCTTGATATATATATCAACTTCTGTTTATTGAATTTACAATTGGTTTTTTTCATTGACTGGAAATCGAATTTATTGAGAGTTGTGCCGGCAATCAACTACCAATTCTCTGTTTTTGGTAGTGATAGTGGTGGAGTCCGTGTTTTGTTGATGATGGCTGAGACTGAAGCAGAAAATCGACCGGATTTAAAAACGGACAGTGGTGATGAATCAGATGATTTAAGTGAAGTTCTCGAAGAAAGTCCTTGTGGGAGGTGGCAGAAGCGTAGAGAAGAAGTAAGTATTCTATGTTTCAATGTTTTCTCGTCTCTGTCCCATGTCATCCCTACACAGATAAGTCACACGTATACTTGCATTAATGGACTAACACACACATTACACACAATCTCTGTGTGCGCAAGGGAGCTTGTTTTACGTTTATTAAACTATTCAAACTTCATTTTAATGCTTTGATCGCATATATCTATACAACATAGTCACTATTGTGAAATATCATTTAAAATTTGATTTGTTTACTGACAAATTCAATTTTTTTCGATGCTTCATATCTCACCACTAGATAAAATGTAATGGTATGTTCGTGAACCACCAACTATTATAAAATTTTGAGCTGGTTTTCGGGAGTTTCTTGATTGACATCAATGAAATTGTTGTACTATGTTTTCCTGATAGGTTTTTTTTCCCTCAGTCATCATACTTTTATAACTAACTACATCACAATAAACACTATATGTGTTTTATATCAGAACTCTGGTATGTTATAACTAGACAACGAATCCAACCTTTAAATAAACTATATAAACGCATTTAACAAGCCAAAATGAGGGGGTTCTTCCGACCCGCTACGAAGAGTAGTCAAATATTTTTCAAATCACACCAGACCTTATTAAAAATACTTAATGCAGTCTTAGAAATACCATGTTTGAAGAAAGATGGGATGGTCACTACAAGAATGCTTTTGATCAACTCTGACGCATCATTATAATAAGCTAAATTGTTTACTACTGGTATCATATCGGGAATTTTTTTACTGACAAGAGACGAGATCTATGTAAAATATTTTGTCAATGTTTATGTGAAATTGTAAAGACTGAAAGGAGAGATGGAGAGAAAGTTCTATTAAAAATACATGTCATGTTAAGTATTTAATTTTATACATGTTTGTTAACGGTGAAACTATGTACAGGACTCTCAATGATTCTGCGTAGATGTGTTTCAGTGAAGTTCTTTGGAATGTGTCATCAGAGATGGAAGGCTATGTCCTGTACTCGACTGGTCTCTCTGATCGTATCTTTCATTGCCTGTGTTATTTTGTTTTGTTTTTTTTCCATTGATACACTTTTGAGTTCAAATCTTACTTAGGGTCCACTATGCTTTCTATTACTTTCAAGACTGTAGAGAAAAACCAGTTATACGAGATCGAATCTATTGATTATACACCCACTCATTAGAAAGCTGTCATCTATGCCTAGTCAGAATTGGCAGAGTCGGATAGAAGGCCTCGCTGTATTTTGTTCCGACTCTCTGCGTTCTGAGTTCAAATCCCATTGAGGTCAGCTTCGTCTTTCATCTTTTCGGCGTCGTTAAAAAAGATTTTACGAATCAAGAACGGTGGATTGGCTGGACTTTAAAAACGTCGGATCGGATTGTCTTGAGGTTTTTGTTGTGGATCCTTGCGTTCTGAGTTCAAATCCGGCCATCGCCTGCTCGAGTGGTAAACTTAATCCGTCACAGTTTACCCCCAGTTACCACCTTGAGTATTTTTAGCAGAGTTCCTTCTGTTGCAGGTATTCGGGTCATGTCTCCGATTAGAGGATATTTTCTTCTCACCAGGTTGTCACGGGCTCTTCTATCTAAGAAAAAAATGTGTACGTTTTTATAATGTTTAACAAACATAATTAGTCTAAATTTCTAACATAAGCACAAACCCTCAGTTTTATTTCATTTATTTATTGTTAACGTGGAGGGAGGGTCGTATGTAGTCGATCATATTGACTACAGTACATGATTACGACTAATTTTATCGACCTCAAAAGGATGAAAGGCAAAGTCTACATCAGCGGGATTCGAAATATAATATTGACTTAGTAACACTACACTAGACAGATAGATAGATTTCGGCAATTGTCAGAGGGCAAGTTGGGCGAGTGTACGCATAATTGTGTAAGTATTTTATAGAGCGTGTCTTACATCAAGTTTAGCTGAGGGTGGTCTCTGGCAAGATACAATTTCATGTGACAAGGCTGAATATATTCGTCACTCTTTCCACAAAATATAGTAGGTCCCCTTGCTGTTTTTCTTCTTGTTCCCTTCACCATTTCTCGCCTTGTACACATTCGTGTGTGTGTGTGTGTACACATATACCAATCCTACAAATAAGTCACTCGACTTGCTAGAAATAGCAATCGTATGTCCTTCGAAATAACAACTTGCCTTTTTGTGTGTGTGTGTGTGTGTGTGTGTGTGTGAAGGAAGGAAAGGCATATTGCAGAAGGTGAAGTGGTCCTAAATGCCTTATCTGTGCCTGAAAATAAGACTGGATGGTTATGGCTGGAATTTTTTTTATCATAGGTCTATTGCTCTATCAGACCTAACTTGAGGCTAAACACTAATCGTACAAATACGCTTTAATTCTGTCACTATAGTGAATAAGCAATATAGATTATAAGATGTTTCATTTAAGAATTGTGCAGTAATGGTACCGAAATTGATTAAACAGTTCTGATTGTTCTCGCTTGTCAGCTGGAAATACACTTCAGCTATTTGCTGCATTTTCGTTGGTTCTTTTCCTTGTTCAGTTATTTGAAATCACTCTTTGGGTTGGGCCAAACATGTGTGAAACTTAACAGCATCTCTCTCTCTCTCTCTCTCTCTCTCAGCTTCAGTTCCCTTCCTTGCTTCCGTTTTATCATTCAATCTCAAGGCTACGTAGTGTTGTAAACACACACACACACACATTGACATTATTCAGAGTCTGGTGTAAGACACGCTCAATATTTAATTCCAGTCATATTTTAGAATTTTAAATTAAGTTTTAGGGTCACCTTGTAAATTCTTGTGTATCTCTTCATTTTTTATACAAGAATCTTTTTTTTTTCCTTTGCATTTTCTCCGAACTAATTCGCTTAGTGAATTGTTTTGGTTTTATTGTTTTATGACAAAAAATTTGACCCTTCACTCCCTCCCTCTCTCTTTCTCTCTCTCTCACACACACACACACACACAGTTTTGAATGTTAGATTCGTCACCCATATGTATTATTTGCTAAACCTAAAACTCCGTTTATAGCTCAAAATTTCCCATTGGATCCTTCTGTAACTTAATAGATCGCTAGGAGTTTCCTTTTAACTGTACCGGCAGCACCAAACTTCTTTCTCGGGTGTTATCTTTGTTGAGAAATATATGCATTACCAACGGTTCGTTGTACATTATTTGAAAACCACGTTCGTTGTGCATTGACGTCAGGAAGGGCAACTCAACCGTAGAATACTGTCTCACGAATCTCGTCCAACCTATATCAGCATGGAAAAAGTGGATGGAAACACGATCATACATGCATATATATATATATATATATATATATATATATAATTTTGTTTAAAAGAGTTCCAACACTGTCTGTTTTTTATGTTTTATCTATATTCCTGCAAAACCAATGTGGGATATAGAATATGGAATATACAATATATAATATAAAATAAAAATGGATGGTACAATGAAATAAAGTATTGAATGTCTTATTGAATAGATGAAATATTGAGTGTTCAATATAAAGGATTAAATATATAAAGGCGAATACGTATTTTCTATACCTTGTGGTATTTCATCATGGCCGGTATGACAGACTTTAATATACATAATTTCGCTTAGGCATTACGGGACTTATAACCATGTGTAGGACTCGATATGCTTCAGAACGAAGCGTTAATCGAGTACAGAGTGGTAATGGGAAAATGAGATGGCAAAGGAGTAAACGATTATCTACATATTAAATAAAAGATAAGCTTCTGAAACAGTTATGGATATCCAGTCTGGGATTGATTAAAATGTAATTTAAGGTTTCTCAAATAGAAAGATAGCACTAGAAACAGGGACCACTAGCTTAGTTGTTCCTGCTATAAGATGCAGTAGACTCATTATTGAGTAACAACTTATAGCTTCAAGGTGCTACTCAGGCATTCAACTATGAGTTCACTACATCTTATAGCAGAAACAGCTGTAAGCTAATGAAATTCATAAGATAATCGTTTATTCCTTCATCTCATTTTCTGACACACACGCACACACACATATGAATGAGATGTGGAGGAGGCATAGCTGTAGATTGGTACCCCCCCCCCCTCCTACCCGAATTTGTTTCCCCATAGCTTTCTGAAAAATGCATACACTTCAAGGAAATTTTGCTAGGAATATGTTTTTGATAGTTGTAGATTATGTAATGTGATGTTTCAAATATCAGGTCATCCCATAATTTCTGTCCGATTTTACCTTTTTTAAAATTGAATGAAATTTAATAGTATTTTAGAATGTCTAATGGATTTAATAATTATTTTTACACATTTGTGTGTACATTTAAACGAATTAAATATTATTTTATAGAATAATAGAATTAAAATTTCTTTGATTAAACCCTTTCTAATATGGAAGTATCCAAAGAGCATTTAAGGCACATAATGCTTTATGAGTACAAAAAAGGAAACTCTGCAGCCGAAGCGACTCGAAGCATACACTCAGTTTATGGGAAAGAATGCTTGAATGAAAGAACTTGCAGAAGGTGGTTTGCTAAATTCAGAAGTGGAGATTTCAGCCTTGAAGATGAAGATCGAACCGGACGTCCAGTTGAGTTTGATGATAAGCTCCTTGAGGCATTACTTGAAGAAAGTCCTGCATTATCAGTTGAAGAATTGGCAATAAAGCTTAGTTCAAACCATACAAATGTTCATCGTCGTCTTCAACAACTTGGAAAGGTTCCTCATGAATTTTCCAAAAGCAACCGCAAATCCCTAGCTCTTCTCTCTATTCTCATGAACTCATTTCACCCTTTTTGGATAGACTTGTGACTGGTGACGAAAAATGGATCTTCTATCGAAATGTTAAGCGTTGTAAACAGTGACTTGGTAAAAGGGGAAAAACTCAACCACAACCGAGAAGGGAACTTCATGGGAAAAAGGTTCTTCTCTCTATCTGGTGGGATTGCAAAGGAATAATTCACTTTGAATTGTTACCACCTAATGCAACAATCAATGCTCAAGTCTACTGTCAGCAATTAGAGCGTTTGAAGCAAGCTTTGAAGAAAAAAGACCCGCTTTAGTGAATCGAAAAGGAGTGATGTTTCATGAGGACATTGCGCAACCCCACACTGCAAAGATCACATCACAGAAGATCGAAGAGCTTGGTTGGGAAAAAATTGTTAATGTACAAAGTTACAAGCAGTTGCAGGTATATGATTTTGGCCAATCCAACCCTCGATTGTCCCTATGGAAACAGCATACACAAAACCTTTGCTTGGTCTCTCGACCTACCAGGAATAGCAGGCCTAAGCGATTTCCACTTGTTGAGTGTTAATAACCCTTAAGTCAGTTCTCTCGAATGTCACATTTTATGGGACTCGCAATTCTTAAAACACTGGACCTCCAATCCGTATTAAATGTACTTTCTCATATGGTAAAATTATTTTACAAGGTTTTGTAGTGGAGAAAAAATATCCTCATTCATTGTCACCAAGACTACACTTCATACAATAACTATGTTAGTAACCAATTCTTTCACCACTTTTTTCTTTTAAACTTTGTTTACAATTTTATCATAAGAAAAATTAAAGTGCATATAATATTGATCTGTGGGGCCCAGTAAGTGTTTTAAGGATTGTAAGTTCGATAAAAGGTTACATCCGTGGAGATTGACTTTAATTTAGATGTAGTATAATGTGTCATCTCATTTTGTTATTTTTTAAACATTATGGTGTAGTTTAAGGAAGATTTGGCTGCTATTTCTAGTGGGTCGAGAGACTATGTAAAGGTTTTGTGTGTACTGTTCGCAGGGAGAGTCATGGCTTTCAGTATATTCGGAAGGAAGGCTTTGATTGGATTAAATACTTGTAACTGTTTTATTATTAATTTCTTGGGAAAATGAATGTAATTTTCGACATCAGTATGCAAAACTGTATCAGAGCTACATTTTTTGAAAATAACCTGGTGAAAATTTGAAATAATTCAAGTGGTTGCAAGAAATTTAAAAAGATCCCATAATAGTAATCCACATCCTTGAAAATGCATTTCTGGAAGGTAAGGAGTAGACAAATGGCTTAAGAACCATACTGTCAGTAAGTTGAGTCCATACCTTAACATGGTATTTCTCAATGTAGCCAAGAGTACAGTGAAAAATTTAACATACAAGCAGGAGTTCATCAAGATTCAGTTCTCAGTCCCCTCCTATTTATCATAGTCATTCAAACCATAACAGAAGAAATTAAGACTTTATGACGACTTTGTTCTTTGACAAGTTTTAATGAAAGATAACTTGTCAAAGACCAAAGTTCTGATGAATTGGAAAACAGACAGGACTCTTCTCACATTAGGTAAATGACCAAGGTCAATGTGGAGGGAAAGTGTAGGCATGAAATCAATGCAGTGTATCCAGTACAAGCTATTAACACACAAGGTGCAGTGGAATCACAGGGAGGTTCACAGAGAGAGTTATCTTTGTATGTGCAAATTGCACAGAAGCAATAGACACTGAGGACACATGGGAAATAGACTTTCTCAAATGCCTAAGTGGTGCCCTAGAAGTAGCAGTTATTGTTACCTAGGTAACTTACTTAGCAGTGGAAGATGTTCTGAAAGAATAGTTGCTAGAATATGAGTAGGATGGAGAACTTTCAGGACTATGTTGAGTCCAATGTCAGCTTCTGCATGGTTTCTTTGGCTGGATGCCCTTCCTAATGCCAACCACTTTCCATGACATTCAACTGAGCATATTTGCTTTGTTCCTTTCTAGTTTTCACATGTCTTCAACATTCATGGCTCACATCTCACAACCATGTAGTATTGATGTTTGTACACAAACATAATACAGTCTGCCTGTCTCTCTAGGAGAAAGACCTTTTGTTGCCAACAAAATAGCTGCTTGTGTGCACTGGAAATTGTACCAAAGCTGGCATTGGAGTTCAAGAAAGTTTTCTGCCTTGCCAGCTTCTTTTGGACCATCCGACCCATGCCAGCTTGAAAAACAAACATTAAATGATGATAATGATGTGCATGTATACATCATCATCATCATCATCATCATCATTTAATGTCTGTTGTCCATGCTGGCATGATTTGGACAGTTTGACCAGGGCTGGTAAGCTGAGGGACTGCACCAGACTCCAGTCTGATTTGGCATGGCTTCTACAGCTGGATGCCTTTCCTAATGCCAATGCCCTTCCTACAAATGCATATATATACATGTGTCTTCATCATTTAATGTCCATGCTCCATGTGCTGGCATAGGTCGGATGGTTTGACAAGATCCTACATATTCAAGAATTGCTTCATGATTTATCTCTTCTGGCATAGTTTCTATGACTGAATGCCCTTCCTAATGCCAACCACTTTACAACATAGACAGATGCTTTTTTTTTTTTTTTGTATTTATACCACCTGCACTATTGAGGTTGTTATTCAGCTTCATGCTAGTGGATGAGGGCATTGAACTATGAGAAGTGGGTGGGGACAGCACATGTTCTTGTAGAGGATCCACTTTGGCTATTCACATCTAGTAGGGCAAGGGGAGAGAAAGAGGAAATAAGCAACTGGAGCTACAAGATACATAACAGCAAAAGTTTGGTTTACTTTTTAAAAGAAGCGTTAGGAAGGGCATCCAGCTGTAGAAACTCTGCCAAATCAGATTGGAGCCTGGTGTCGCCTCCTGGTCCACCAGTCCTCAGTCAAATCGTCCAACCCATGCTAGCATGGAAAGCGGACGTTAAACGACGATGATGATGATGATGAAAATAAGGAATTGTGGTCACACACATATATGCAATTACACACCACTCCTGCTGCTTACCCCACCCACTCTCTTCAGCACCCTTCTATTTCTCCTAACTTATGGCTCCTTGCTCACCCATAATGGTGATGAAGTACCTAGGTGGCTCTGCAAGGCAAGTTGATGAAACAGTTTGCAAGTTCATATGGAAAGGAGAATGACAGGGTGGGGAGACAAACTGCCAGAATGGGTTGGGTTGAAGGGTGGGTGAGCAAGGAGCCATAAGTTAGGGGAAATAGAGGGGTGCGGTAAGCAGCAGGAGTGCTGTGTAATTGCATATATGTGTATGACCACAATTCCTTATTTTCTTCTTTTTAAAAGTAAACCAAATTTTTGCTGTTATGTATCTCCAGGTAAAACCCTGTCATCAAACACATTCAAGCCATTGTTCACCTTCTCTTTGTATTTCACATTACTTTTTTTTTTTTTTTTAAGAAACAAAAAAAACAGTAGGGTATGATTTGTGGCAGATTTGGCTGCTAATTTTGACAGGTCAAGTGACATAGAGGTTCAGTAGTTAACTTGTATAAAGCTAATTTCCTCTATAATGCAGTAGATGGTATTTGATTGTATTTAAACAGCTTCAGTTAATGTATTATTACTGGAAAATTTTCAGACATGAAAAATGAGAAACTGTTTGATGATGTCAGGTGAAGCAGCGAGCTGTTTTGGCAACAGATTGTCATGAGAAGCATGAAAAGCTGAAGTGTTGGTTTATTAGGCATTCCAGTTATATAATATGATCTTTGACATGTGCTTTGATTGTAGATATCTCTGTTAACTGCTATGAAGATGATATGCAATTAACTTTTTTTAAAGTCATATGAGCCAATCCCTCAGCTAGTGATTTTTGTTTTAGAAAGTAAAATGTGCTAATCTCATCACAAATGTGTTTCTTTGCTTATTAAAATTTAAGAGCTGTTTTTATTGCATGTATAGAAATAGTCACATATTGTGACAATGCTTATTTAAATAAGTGACATCCTTATCATTAAACATCCACTTTTCCATGCTTGCATGGGTCAGATGGAATTTGTTAAAGCATATTTTCTATGGCCAGGTATCCTTCCTGTCACCAATTCCTACCTGTTTCCAAGACAGGCAATATTTTCCTGTAACTAGACATGTTTTCCAGAGACGACTGGAAACTAATGGTCTAGTTTACACACTGGTGATGCTCATTTACAACCATCATGTAATGTCAAGACAAGGTTGCACACAAACATACACACACACATATACACTCACATGTACATATATATATATATATATATGATGGGCTTCTTTCAGTTTCCATCTACCAAATCCATTCACAAGGCTATAGAAGAAAACACTTGCCCAAGGTGCCTTGCTGTGGGACCAAACCCAAGACAATATGGTTGGGAAACAAGCTTCTTAACCATACAGCCATGCTTACATCTGTACCCATAACTAAAAAAAAGTTGTCCAGATACAACTATCACCTTCTTGCTACTCCCTTTGTCCCCAGTACTCATATGAAATTTTCCATTGCATCTTATGGATGCTACTGCCCACTTTGAGAAGCATTAACCTCTATGCTTTGTCTTCATTGGTGTTTTTCTATTGTTAATGTTCAAAGTTATTTCTTTTGATATGAAGGTGGGTATTTAATGATGACTGCTGCTTCTCAGCTCACAACTGCAGAGACATTTTTAGGCTAGGTATGTTACTGAAAATGTAGCAGACAGTGCAATTGAAGAATCCAAGCCATTTCCATTTGATGACTGAATAGGTAATGCTAAGAGAAATATTAATTCATCAGTATTAAGTCTGCTACAACACTGGTTTGAATCCTGCTTATGACAATAGTAAAGGATAAATCCCTAACAAGTTGTGAAAACAACTGAATATGAAAACCCATCCAACTTAGTGTACCATGGAAATGTGTGTTAAACAGGGAAAGAACAAAAAATTAGGTACAGATTTTATAAAAAACAAAAATCTTAGTTTCTAAAGAAAACTAAAAGTATTAGCTTATTATTGAAAGGCAACTGGGCTCTGTCCAAAATTCCTCTGAAACATGCGTCATTTTCTTATAATATACAATATTACTTGGCAATCAACTGAGGTAGACACTACTGGCAGATTAATAAAGGCAGGAATCTTCTGAGGCTAAATTAAACTGTCAGTTAAAATGTTTTATTCTTGATAAGATTGTTGCTAGGATGACTGTAACTGTCTTGGAGAGGACTCAGCTAATCGTCCAAATAACGAAACTGACATTAATCATACGAATGAATTCTACATGCTCTCTCTCTCTCTCAAATTGCAACCATGTAGTCTGTGAATTGGCAGTATTGTTAAAGCATTGGTTACAGTGCTTTGCTGAGTTCAAACCATACTAAGGTTGACTTTGCTTTTCTTCCTTTTGGGGTCAATAAAAAAAGTACAAATTCAAGGTAGTGAATTGGCTGAACAGCAAGAACATTAGACTGGTTACCTTTATGGTATTTGTTCCAGCTTTTTACTTTCTGAGTTCAAATCTCAATATTGTCTAATTTGGTGGTAGATTTAATCCATCACCTAGTTTAACACCTCCACCTGACTTCTTCAGTACTTTTAGTGGAGCCTACTCTATTGTATGCATTGAAATCAGGCCTCTTGTTTGAAAGTACCTTCCTTCATTTCTCCCACTTGTCTTGGTTCTCTGTGAAAGGGTCTTGAGCATTGCCCTGCCTCCTAGCTGAAGGATAAAAGAAAATGGTATTTCAGATTTAAAATACAAAATAAAATCCACTGGAGTTGGTCACATTTTCATGGTTTACTTTGCATTTCTTGTCTATCTGAGAATGGATCAACAGGTGTAAAAGGAATGACATGTGGTTTGAGTTATGGTAGAATATGCTTAAACTTAAGTCCATAGATGTTTGTGTGGAGGAGGGAGAGTTATCAAATTAATTTCACATTGTCTCTTTGACTTTGTCATTCTTTATGGATATATTTGTCTGGAATTGGCATTTCTCTCATGGGTCAAAACGGGTGAAAAAGTAAAAATTATTTTACAGAACATTTAACCCTTTATAGCATTCAGAATATTTTGTCAAATGTAATGCTTATTTTATCACATTCTTTTGAATTAATCATGCATTATCTTGTAGCTTTGAGATTTCAATGATGTGATTGTTTATTTTTAGAATGACAGTATAGGATTAGTATGAGAAGCCAGATCTGGGCTGGTTTGACCATAAAACAAGTGGAATATTTAGATCAGACATGACTGGTTTGAATGCTAAATGGTTAAACTATCATTCTTTATATACTTTATTTCTCTGGTATAAAGTGATTATGTATTAAATTCAAGCAGTATTTTGAGAATTCTTTTCTTTAGGATCTTTATCTTTTTCATATGAGACTTGAGCTACCACCTTGTTCTGACTATTTTCTTGATCTAACCAGGAATCATCACTTTATAATTTTTATAATTTTGCTCTTCCACTCTTCAATTTTCATATTCATCTTACATGTGTGTGTGTGTGTGCACGTGTATATATATATATATACATGTTCTTTTATTCTTTTATTTGTTTCAGTCGTTGGATTGTGAGCTTGCTTGAGCACCAACATGAATATACATATGTATGTATATGGCTGTGGTTAAGAATCTTGCTTTGCAGTCATATGATTTCAGGTTCAGTCCCATTATGTGTCTCCTGCTGTAGCACCGAGGTGACCAATGCCTTGAGAGTGAATTTGGTCGATAGAAACTGTCTTTCATTTGTGTGTGTGTGTGTGTGTGTGTGTTTCACCCACCACTTGACAACTGGTGTGAGTTTTTTTTACATCCCCATAACTTATTGGTTTGGCACATGAGACATGTAGGCTAAATACCAGTCGTTGAAAATAAGTACTGGAGGCACGTGCCCCAGCATGGCTGCAGTCCAGTGATTGAAACAAGTATAAGATTATATATGATATGAACTGTTTGCAATGTATGTGAATTTAGGATAGGAGAGTTGTCCTTGAACTTTTGCAGGCTCTTCCAGCCTGGTAAAATTGAAACCAAGTCAATATCTGCAGAAAAAATTGTGGGAGAGAGGGAACAAAATGCGTGTTGCAGAGTGAACTATGATAAATGGATGCACCCAAGAACCAAGCAGTGGTCTTAAATTAGGTATGAGTGTGAGTTTTGAGATGTTCCGGTTGTGGTCTTCCCATCTTTAATCAGACTTGAAAAAAGCTTCGCCCTTTTTTTTTTATTTATTTAATTCACACTTCCTGATTATTCAAGACAATAGAGAGGAAGCTATTGTATGATGGGTATACTGTAACTGGAAAGTTCGCAGTGAGTAGTAATTGGAGAGAATTTGATATGTTAGGTATCTGGTGGCTGTGAAAGCATTGTCAGATCTCAAGAGATACAAACACATCTGATGCTTCATTTTCCTTGTGTTGTTTTTAACTTTCCTCTCTCACACACTGCTATCACCATTGAATTGAATGTATTATTTCTAAAGATGTTTTGGTTATAGTCATTATTTTTGTTATGTTCAGCTAGAATACCCAACACATTCAGATAAGTGTGTGTGTACCCCATGTTTATTAATATAAATAATTCAAAGACGCCATCTGTATGAAAAACAATAGTTAAGT
The DNA here is from genome assembly GCF_046866305.1 of Octopus bimaculoides. Taxonomy (NCBI): domain Eukaryota; kingdom Metazoa; phylum Mollusca; class Cephalopoda; order Octopoda; family Octopodidae; genus Octopus; species Octopus bimaculoides. Next base: position 20,159,341 of record NC_142936.1, on the reverse strand, counting down.
CAGGGGCATTAAATACCTAATTAGAAATAATTATGCAATGAGGAAAAGGCATTTGCTCAATGGCTTACTATTTCTTTCTCCTTTTGTCTCATTATCTCATTCACTCATTGTTATCTCGGTCACTTATTCGTTTGTTCTGATTTATTCACTTGTTCATTCATTCATGCTCGTTTATATATTCTCATTCAATCTTTTGCTTTCTCGATATTTATTTATGATCTGACTAAATTGTATGAATTTAACATTCAGTTGATGTTATATATTGGTTTCAAATTTTGGCACAAGGCCAGCAATTTTGGGGGGTGGGTGGATAAGTCAGTTAAATCGACCCCTATGTTCAATTGGTACTTATTTTATCAATCCAGAAAGGATGAAAGACAGAATTGAACTCAGAACATAAAGATGGATGAAATGCTACTATTTTGCTTGGTGTGCTAACAATTCTGCCAAACTCACCTGCTTGGTTAATGTTACATATTATCAATTCTATCAAATCAATATAAATTATTTAAACTGAAAAATGTCCTCACTCTCTGTATATAAATGTTTTTTTTTTCCTTTTCTGTCTCCACACACACTCACACATATGAGAGACAGAGAGAAAGAAAGGACTAGGACAAGATTGTCCACTCACTGTTAAGAGAAATAAAGAAAATTTAGTGAAATGACTTAATTATCAGAAAATGGAAAGTTGTTTTTCTTTTCTCTCTCTTTTTACTCTCTCTCTCTCTCTCTCTCTCACTCACTCACACACACACACACACACACACACACACACACAGGGGTGGGGGATAAGGACAGCAATCTCCAATGTGTTCTCCTTTACTAAATTTTAAGGGAAGTGAAAAAAAAATTTGCAAAATTACAGTTACCAGGAAATGAATAGTCAGGAAATAGTGAAATATTTCATTTGTTTCTTTAAAATTATAATCACTAGATTACTTGGTCATGAAGTAAATCTAAATTTAAAGTTGAGACAGGAAGTAAAAGCAGAGTTGCAAGCTGTTACTGAAAGCTGCACAAAGTGAGCTGTAGGTTTTGAGCAAAGATGGTTTTCAGAGCAACAGTTTTAAACAAAATATACTAAAATCGAAATTATTAAGATATTACTCTCATTTTAGATTTATTCAAAAGGTTGATATGCACTTTGGTTACATATACAGATGTAGTGATAATGTAGATAGTGATATCAAATTTTAGATTATTGCATCTTTTACCACTAAGCATTTTCCATTGTCATGCCTAAGTTTGGATGTATGGTTTATATAATGATTTCTTTATTAATAACTAGCAGGGGCACCCGGCATTGCTTGGGAATGAAATTGTTGCTTATATACTTGAAGACAAAAAGGCAAAATATGCTGTATAGAAATTTGAGGACATTCTGTAGATGGACTCTCAGATGAATGATGGCTGGTGCCTCTCATGAATGGGGAAAATTGAAGATGTGCCAAAAAGCCTCATTGGTACTTGGAAACTTTTACGAAAATTAAAATGGGGATTAGATGAAAAAAATGATTTACGTGAATATCCTCACAAGAGTAATTGAAATAAATGGTGATTGTGGAACCCCCCACACACACGCACGCGCGTGCGCATACACACGTGTGTCTTTGTAAATATGTTTGTATACATTTATGTATGTGTGTGTTTGTAAGAGACAGTGTGAGTGAGAGAGAGAGGTTTGTTGTCATGTATACGTACATGCATAAATATACATACATCTTTGGATGTATGCATATGACAACACAGCCCTTGACTCACTCACACTCTGTCTCTTACAAACACGCACGCGCGCGCATACACACGTGTGTCTTTATCAATATGTTTGTATACATTTATGTATGTGTGTTTGTAAGAGACGGAGTGTGAGTGAGTCAAGGGGGGTGTGTGTATGTGTGTGAGACAGAGTGAGAGAGCGGTGTGTATGTAGTATTTACTCTCTATCTCTCTCTCTCTCTCTCTCTCTCTCTCTCTCTCTCTCTCTCATACTCACGAACACACAAAATAGAGAGTGAAGCTTTTTGCGGTTGTTACGTCAATACCGGAAGTTGACATTGAGGAACCTTTTTAAAGAAGTGAATCTTAAATATAAAGCAATATTATTTATTTTTAATTAAAAAAATCAGATGAAGAGCCTAAGATTTATCCGAGGTCAAATTATTCATGCATTACAAGTATAGAAGCATTTGGTGAAGTTGATTTCACGTGAAAAGCGATTACACACACATCTCTGTTTTATATATAGTATAGATAATGATTAAATTATTTCCTTTACCTGATTGTTGTTCTCAGGGTTTTGGGTGGGTGCAGTCCAGCCACTCCAGCATTCAGTGGTGTTTTTTTTCACTGCTGAAGTGATGGTGGGTGGTCTTTTTGCATTAACCAGTCATATTCCAGGGAAACTAAAACGAATCACACGCTCAAAATATAGATCAATAATTTCTTATATACAATTCTCTTATATTGTGTCTTCCCATGTGTAATATTTAAAAAGTAATAATGAAAGCGGATAACTTGAATTTCTGTTTCTTTTATCTTCCTACCTTATGTTGTCGAAGTTTAATCCCATATCCAGAATCTGATCCAGTGCTTGCTGAAATGACTTAATATAATGTTTGCCATTCAGTTAATGTTCTCTTCTTCATTTAATTTAATTACTATTCCTAATTAGATTTTTGATGCATGACATTCTATATATTTATCCCCAACCTCAACCTGGCCATCATCCAGTAGGCTCATGATCAAAGGTGTTCCGGCCATGACCAGCCAGTCTTGTTTTTAGACTTAGTACATTTAAGTCTACATTATTCAAAGTAGGTTGTGATTTGGTGGAGATTTGGGGTACTATTTTCACATGGGCAAGTGATCTCCACAGAAACTCTTTCTGTTTTGGGATTGGTTGTTTTGCTGAAGTAAATTACTGAGCAGATCGATGATCAAAGACATTCCATCTTTGCCTATTCTGTCATCTGTGTGCTGGGAACCCAAGACAATATCCGAAGGGACATTTTGCTACCATTTCTATCTGTTCAATAGAAGCTCTCCTTATGTCTGTATAGACAATCTGAAATTATCCTTCATGTTTTAGATTTTCATTTTAAGATAAATACTTTGAGAAATCTCAGATGGATTACTATCATCATCATTGTCGTTTAACGTCTGCTTTCCATGCTAGCATGGGTTGGACGATTTGACTGAGGACTGGTGAGACCAGATGGCTACACCAGACTCCAATCTGATTTGGCAGAGTTTCTACAGCTGGATGCCCTTCCTAACGCCAACCACTCCAGGAGTGTAGTGGGTGCTTTTACGTGCCACCGGCACGAAGGCCAGTCAGGCGGCAAAGGGATTAAATGGTTTCTCATTCCATTTTCTGTTATAGAATTAGATTACTTCTTAGAATTAATGAAGCAAGGCTTCTCCTGGGAGTTGAAAAATCTTTTGAACATTAGCCACTCATCTTTGATGTAGATAGACAAAATCCTAGACTTTTCTTAGGGGCCTTAATGTAATGCATAGGTAAGAAAATCCCTCACCCCAAAGTTTCCATTTAAAATCCTTCCTGATAGATCTCTCCCTGAAATATCAGATCTCACTCCTCCTGGTGGCACATAATTTTACAAACTGTTCTGTACTCCAAACTTGTAGAAGATAGAAGCAAGGAAACGATGGGAAATAAAAAAGATTGTACATGAACCTTACTGTATATCTCAAGTATGTCTGAATATCAAGACTTTACAGTGTAGAATTGGTAAAACAATGTGCTGGTCTTAGTAAACATTATGCTGTTTGATTAGTTTTGCATTTACTTTCATCTGGTTGCTCTTTGTTTTATTAGATTATACAATTCCAATTCTGTCAATATATGTACAGATTGACCAGATAACTTTTGAGAACAACATGTACTGCAATATCCTTTTCAATAAAGTCTGGTTTCTCTAGCAAACTGTTTCTGTCAACTATTTGGTTTCTGTGACAGTATGCAAAAAAAAAAAAAATCTGTGTTCAGGCAGTCAACATAGAAAGAGTTAGTTGACAACTGAGATTCAGAAGCTAAGTTGACCAAAAATAATCGGGGGAAAATTTAAGGTTGCCATCATTCAGATTGCTCCATTTCATAAGCAGCAATGGCTGGATGAAATATTTTTGATATTGAAAAACCAATTTATGTTTTACTTTGTTTTGCTTTTTCTTATTCTATAGGTTGAACAACGAGATGTTCCAGGTATTGATAGTGCCTTCTTGGCGATGGATACAGAGGAGGGAATGGAAGTCGTATGGAACGAGGTCCAATTTTCAGAAAAGAAGAATTTTAAAGCACAGCAGGTAAGATAGCTGAGGTCTATGTCATTCACTAGTTTGGTAGATGTCTCTATATACAAGTGAAGATATTTTCAGTTCTGTCATGGCTGTGAAGATGTTTAAATTCTGTGATTGGATACCAGGACAATTGTGTATGTGTATGATGGGACTGACATATTGTTCAAGACTTATAATGCTTTTTAGTGCTTCTATTTCCAGTTTACTCTCTTGCAGTTATGTTCACTCTTTTATTTGTTACCCTGGTTACTTCTGGAGGGGTTTTTTTTCTATTATAAATTTCTTTCTTACAGGTTCCTTTCCACCTTTTCTCAAAATTATTCTGTGACCAACTCTGACTTTAAACCAGTGATTCCCAAACCTTTTTGGGTTGCCGCCCCCTTGACACCCAGGCCACATACCTAGGGCCCCCACCCCAACTAACCATCACAAACATAGACCTCTTTCTGAAGCAAATTCAGAGCAACTGTATTTCACAAATAAAACTTAACATAATGAACCCATTATTTTGTTGTTTTTACATGAATCGCTACCCCATTATCACCCCACTTTTTGCATGAATCGCTACCCCATTATTGTCCCACTTTTCTTCAACGCCCCCTTGGAGCTTTCCACCACCCACTTTGGGAACCACTGCTTTAAGCTATAACCTCCTGATCCTAAACCCTAACTAATAATACATATAAATTATTATCACCATCATTCAACATCCATGTTCCATACTGACATGGGTTGGATGGTTTGACAGGATCCAATGGGTCCACGGACTGCATCATGCTCCACTGTTTTCTATGGTTGGATGCCCTTGTTAATGCTAACCGCTTCACGACATGTACTTAGTGCTTCTTTCATGCCATTGGCACCAGTGAGGTCAGCATGCAACTTTATATTAGGAGTAAAGAAAAGGGCTGGAGCACCAAAATGAATTAGACCACCAAGTAATTTGTCTTGAAAAATTTCCATTTCCAAACATAAACTCACCGATTCTCCTTATTTTAAGTTTGATGTCTTAAGATGTGCAATGTCAGTGTTTGAACATTTGGCTATTGCATTGAGCAGGTTAAGTAACCATGTTCAAATTCCCTTATTGTTTCAGTGACTGTGAGTTTTATATGTCTTTGTTCCATTGATCACAAGCAGCTCTTTATCAGTTGGAAGGATAGCTATAAGCACAGTCATGGCTGTGTTGTTGATAAAGGTGCTTCCCAGCCATGTGGTCTCAGGTTCAGTTCCACTTCACTGCATCTTGGGAAAATGTCCTCTACTATAGTCCTAAGTTGACCAAAGCCTTGTGAATGGATTTGGTAGGTGGTAACTGAAAGAAGCTTATGTGGTTGTGTATATATGTATGTACGTTTATTTTAGCTTCATGTGATGGCTCTAAATGAATATCACCATTATACAAACAATATTGTGAGTTTCCAATCTTCAACTAAGCGGAGTGTAGTGTTGAGGGAAATGGCTTTATGCTGTGTGATGAAAAGTATAAGTATAATAGGACAGGAACAGATGTCTTGTTGTAGAGGAGATGCATGGTTACCCCAGTTGGAAAAGAGAGATGATGGTGAAGATGTGTCGGAGTGTACCCTCAGCTTACAGGAAAGTGAATATAAGAGAAGTGATACAAAGGATTGGATTGGGGGAATGGGTAGAAATAATTACCATAATTATTGATTTCAAATTTTAGCAGAAGTCAATAAATAATACACCAATCCTGTACAGAAGCTTATTTAATTAACTAACCTTATCCCTAAAAAATTTCTATCCTTGTACTTATATAAGAAACAATTATGATTAACATAGAAGTTAATGAAACAAGTACCAGGTATGTACTGGGGTTAATTCAGTGTATCTCCCCTACATCTGTATCTTTTTGTGTCATCGCAAGAAATCATTATTATACTTGCTTGGTGCAAGAATTAACTATCATCTGTAGAAACATTCAGTTGGAATCTGATTAAGTCATTTCTTATCCATGTGGGATACTTGGATATGGTGTTTTTAATGTTTAAGATAGAAATTATTTCTGTCCACAGAAATATGGAATGGTAGTATGCGACTAAAGACCTTACAGTCTTTAGTTTAATTCCTCTGCATTCTGAATTCAAATCCTGTGAACCTTATCTTTCAATCCTCTAGGGTTAATAAAACACTTATCAAGCTTTCACTGGTTACTGTCAATTTAATTGACTTGTGACCTGATTTTGTAGTCTGGTACCAATGTGAGAAGCCATTGTTACAGAAATCAAACATCTTATCTGTATATATGCGCATATGCCAAAAAACAGTTCGCCATGACCAATGACTTTTGCATTAAACATAAATGATAAATATTTGAAATATCACTCTTGTAACTGTCATCTTCCATCTACCAAGCACTACTTGTTTGTCAACATTCATAATGACTAATTAACTCGGCTATATTCAAATAATTTATTAAACTTGTTTCTTCATCTGAATTCATAATTAAGTACTTGCATGGTTATTGTTCCAGCTGTTTGTTGTTGCGATCATAATCATTCATATTGTTATTACCACTCACACTTCCATTACTAACATCAATACTATCACCATATTAGATGTTATTGTTACCACCATTCGCCATCATTACTACCACTGTCATCCAGACAGTATCACCAACATCACCATAGTGATGTCTACCTTCACTATGAACCAGTAAAAGAACTCAAGCCAACAGAGAAGTCTTTACATTATCACTAGACTTGCTAGATATAACACCCAAATCTCCCTTGAATCACAACTTATTTTAAATAAATAACAGCTACATTGGATTATGTCGTCCTAGATGAATACAAGACAGAGTTGTTGCAGATGGAATGCCTCTGGTCAATAAGAGTTGATTTAGGGTTAGACAAAAACAATCAGTAAAAGAACTGCTATGTAGAAATCTGTTTTGCTCAGTGTGACCTACATGCCTACATCCACAAGCTTACTGATATCTTTAGAGTAGGAACCTTCCAAAATACTTATGAATCAAATGGCATGATTAACTGGAGATTTGGTTGCTATGTCTAGAAAGTTGAGCAACCCATGTAAAAGCTGCCTGTAAATGATGTTGTATTAAGTAGCTTTAAATATACACCACATTCTTTAGATCAGCTGTTGATAAATTAGTCATATTAAAAGTGATATCTTGTTACCAGACTATAGTGCAGTTATGTTCTTATATTTTACTGTGTGCATGCACAACTAGTGGCTTAAAATAAAGTCTTTGAAGTTATAAGTACGTTACATTTATTCATTAGCTAAACTACTTCAATATACTAATGTGCAAAGATCTAATAAGCTAAATTAGATAATTTTCTGTGTTTACCATAAAACTAATTTGTAATAATGCCTCTTGAATTGTATACTAATTTTGTGTTTTTAAGTTTTAAGTAGGGAGGATCTCTGCCTACAAATTATTTCTTCACAGATATATTTAATGCATACGAAGGGTGCTGGAAAGTTACCGGCTTTGAGTAAAAAAAAAAAAAAGCACAAGAGAATCAGTTAATTATGATTTTATTGAACATGTTCCCCTCTCAGATTCACACACTTTTTGCAGTGACCTTTCAGTTTTTATAAGCCCTGTAAAAAAAAAAAAACTTGGAAGATTGGGCCTCCAACCAGGCCTTTTGCAATACCCTGAAAGCCATTTTTGGCCCTTGTGTCTAAAGTAGAAATGAACATTAATGATGATTTCATTTCTAACATAAGCACATGGCCAAAAGTTTGAATGAGGGAAGGAAGAGTTGAATATATCAACCCAAAAACTTATTTTATCAAGCCTGGAAGGATGAAAGGCAAAGTTGACCTCATTGGGATTTGAACTCAGTGCATAAAGAGCTGGAACAAATATTACAAGGCATTTTGTCCAGCATTCCAATAATAAGGTTGTTGTTGTTGTTGTGGGTATTGCACCACTGAAATAGATTGTGATTATAGTAGTTTAGATATGAACTGCAGACTATATTCTCAGGTGCTGTTATGGTGACACTGGCATTGAGGAAAATATGGTCAATAAAATAAAGACCATATAAGTCTGATAACAACTAGATTATCAGGATTAAGTCAAGTATGCTTTATCAGTAGATATATGCAACACAAGATCTACAATAATACATCATCATCATTATATAATGTACATGTTCTATGCTGGCATGAGTTGCATGGTTTGACATGAACCAACGTGTCCAAAGTCTGCATCAAGCTCCAATGTCTGCTTTGGCATGGTTTTTACAACTGGATGCCCTTCCTAATGCCATCCACTTTACAACATAAACAGAGTGCTTTTTTGTGTGTGTGTGTGTGTGTGCCACCCACACTATTGAGGTCAGCATGCAGTTCACAGCCCTGGGATAAGTGGCAGGTTTGACTTCATGCTAGGGGACGATGGGGATTACTATGAGAGAGCTGGGCAGAGCAGGTTCCTAGCATATTATTACTTGGGACTGATATAGGTACAGATATGGCTGTGTGGTTAAAATGTTTGCTTCCCAACCACATAGTTTTTGAGTTCAGGCCCATTGTATGGCAACTTGGGCAACTGTCTTCTACTATAGCCCCAATTGGACCAGACTTGAAGGTGGATTTGTGACAGTTGTAAAATGATTGTCACTGTCGTATAAGCAACATCATTCGTTTCTAATATTCTGTGAAATCATGTCTAGCCAGTGTGGAATATTACCTTGCTTGAAAATAGGTGAGGATTGGTAACTGAAGAGTATCTGACTCTAGAAAAATCTACTTCATTAAACTCGATCAAATCCACGCAAGCATGGAAAAGTGGACATTGAGATGACGATGATGGTAAATGAACTTAAAGAAAACTATAGCAGATCTTACTTGAGAATGTTTTATAATCTTGTCATGACCCTATGTTGAAATCTAATGTGATGTCGTAATAATTTTTATTATGAAAGTTCCTTCTTTTAGCCTTGCATTGTTTTGTATTCATATATTGGTGGATTTTCTTTTACAACTAAATATATCAAATAAGGGATAGAATCTGATCTCGAATTAAAAAGGGCAAACCTCTGTTAAAATGGAGGAAAGGGTATCCATTTTAACTAATTATCTGAGTTTAACCCTTTCATTCCTGTATTTATTTTGAGATGCTCTATGTTTCTTTCAATTACTTCAAATATAACAAAGAATTTAGTAAAATAGCTTAGTTATCATTCAGCTGGTGTTAGGAACATAAATTGTGACTATGGTTTGGTGGAAGATTTTAATTCAAAACTTATGAAAACAAAACATTTGTACTCGGAGCCAGTTTCAGCCAGGCTGGTAACAAAAGGGTTAACTTTTGTGGTAGAGTTTATTATTGTATATGATGTTGGAAATATATTCACTGTATACTGGACATGATATAATGAGGTGATTGGTGGAAGCAGTGGGCAGGGAAAATAATGATAACTGGAGTGATTCTGTGGTGAGGAAGAGGAAGGAAGTCTGTTCTGCTCTTGGGTGATTATGGTTGCCAAATTGGGCTTCTTTCAATTTCCATCTACCAAATCCACTCACAAGGCTTTGGTCATCCTGGGGCTATAGAAGAAGACAAATGCTCAGTGTGCCAGACTGTGGGACTGAACATGAAACCACATGGATGGGAAGCAAACTTCCTAACCACACAGCCATGCCTGCACTTATATATGTGTGTGTGTGTGTGTGTGTGTGTGTGTGTGATAAAGATGTTTGTCTCATAAACATGTGGTTTCAAATTCAGCCCTGCTGCCAATCAATCTTGTGAGTGAATTTGTTGGATAAAAACTGTAAGTCTGTTTATGCATGTGTTTGTGTGTGTGTGTGTGTACACTCACACACCTGTCTCTTCCCTATATTGACATCTGCACACTGAATGTAATCAAAACTCAACAGTCATACAAATTTGTTCATAATCTTTCGTGAAAATATGTCTGCTATTGAGCTGTTTACTATTTGAAGACCTAGGGGAAAACATTACTTTCTTGGAAACAGGTAAGCGTTGGCAACAGGAAGAGCATCAGGCTGTAGTAGTTAAAAAAACAACTTTCATCTGATCTATGCAAGCAAAGAAAAAGTAGATGTTATAATGATGACAATGCGTGTTTTAACACCAAAAATCAAAAGATAATATGAGTGCTGTGTTAGTATGCATGGCTAGCCAGCAAATGATGTGTGATCTAATTCTTGTTTGAGTGGTTGCAACATTCTTTTGTTCATTCCATTGTTTACTTCACGGACTCTTCATGTGTGTATATAATATTTGATACGTTCTTTTGATTCAGCACCTGAACACATCTTGCAAGGGCAGGTCTATAGTTGTTTGATGTAAACAAGTATGTTATTACGTTTCTGCTGAAGCTTTTTTTTTTTTTTTTTCCCCAGCAGGTTTTCGAAAACCGAACATTGAATTATTTACAGCCTCAGCTCTGTGTGTGGTGGTGGGGGTGTAAACATACATTTACTTACAATTTACATTGGGTATATTTGTGCATGCATATAATTTATACTGAGTGTATGTATGTGTGTCAGTGTCTATATATATGTGGGTGAATATATATATATATATATATTTGTATATGCGTAGTACATGTACATAGTGAGCAAGTGAAGGAAAGTAGCACTCAATACATAACTTAAGTTGTATTTAATAACAAGTTAGCTGAGCTCTCCATAACTCAAATGTTTTGTAGGCGCAGATGTACGTCTACATCTTCAGGCATAGAATCAGAGTAGGAAGAATTTAAAGATAGCTTCTAGCTGAAAATATTTAGTTGGACCTCTATTGATCAGTTCACACCATGTGAATAATTTGATTAACAGTGACAGTAGATAATGTTGCATATGCTACCACATGTTAGATGAAACAGTCCAGTGGCATGAATTAATTGGAAACCTGTACAGTTTGTGAATTGAGCAGTACCAGGTATTGATACAGTTTCCCATGGTAAGCTAACCAGTCTACTGGTGTCAGGTTACAATTCAGTTGGCATATCATGCACAACTGTGTGCTGTTATTTTTAAGCTTGGTGTTGGTAAACCACACTAATTTTGTACGCAAGGGAAATCACTTTAATGTGGGCAACCATATTGACCGCTTAACCTGCAATTGTGCATGAGCCAACTGTGGCTAGTGAAGTGTTTCTAGGGTATCAAGTAGTCAGTGGTTTGAAGTTCATGAATTGGACAGCTCTCTGGTGACAACTATACGATATATCAGTTTTCTTGTTGATGGATTCTGCTGGCATTGTAGCACACAAAGTTTCTCATGAGCAGTCACCAATTAGAAAACTGCATGTGAGTAGGGAGGGGTTCTGTCGAAGATGCTCTATATGTGGCGTTTATCCTCATGTAGTATATTATGATTCCTTTGGATGGTGTGAGGGTGGCTCTATAGACAAGTCCTAGGGTAACTGCGGCCTATGGGACTTTCCAAATGACACTTTTATATGGCACTCCAACTGATAATGAGCCATGTCTTATGCTATCCACTTCTCAAAAACGGTTGCCCACCTCTGCTACAGGCCATAGCTTTTGACAGCTGTTCCTGTCCTACCAGTGGGCAGGTGGTAAGTTTTTGGTTATTGCAAGTTGGAGTATAAGAGGAAACTACATGGAAGCATGTTGGTTTCTTTTATAGCATGCAGTGTTGTTGAAACATGGTAGCTAATTTTAATATGGACAATTAACCCTTTCGTTACTGTATTTATTTTGAGATGCTCTGTGTTTCTTTCAATTACTTTAAATATATCAAAGAATTCAGTAAAATAACTTAGTTGTCATTAAGCTAGTGTTAGGAACAGCTGCAATGTGTTTGGTTAGTACAGGCCCAAGTGCCAAACAATAATAGTCATGAGTGTAGATAATAGATTTTACTGATGAGTATATTAAACCGCTTGGTTTCTTAAGCAAGTTCCTTTTTAGAATGTTCCTTTTTAACACAAAACTCACTCCTATGGGTGAGATTTCTCTAGTACTGTTGTGAATCTCTACATTAATTTGTTGTTGGCATATAGCTTCTTTTGTTAGATCAATCATCTTCATCATTTTTTAATATCCATGTTCTGTGCTGGCATAGTTCAGATAGTTTGACAGGATCCAACGGGCTGGAAGACTGCATCATACTCCAGTGCTTGCTTTGCCATGGTCTCTGAGACTGGACGTTCTTCCTAATGCCAACTGTTTTATCTTCTTTTAATACTTAGATATTTTAAGGTGGCAGGATTGTTAGCATGCTGGGCAAAATACTTAGCAGTATTTTGTTCATATTTACTTTCTGAGTTTAAATTCCGCCAAGGTTGACTTTGCCTTTCATCCTTTCGGGGTCGATAAAATAAATACTAATTAAGCACTGGGGTTGATATAATTGACTTACCTCTTCCCTCAAAATTGCTGGCTTTGTGCCAAAATTTGAAACTAATATTTTGATACTTAACTTAGTTCAGTCATTAAATAAATCTGTAAAATGTTTATCTTTCCATTAAGCAGTTGTTCCTTGGAACTAAATAAATGATAGATTTTGCATTGTTAGAAATAAGTGAAGTTAAATATCAGTGACTAGGATGTTGACATGCAACAAAAAATTTGATACCAGATAATATATATTGTTATTAATCTGTCTCCTTGAAATTATGCCTCCCTTTCTCTTGTATAGTTCCTCTTTCAACACTATTCTCTCTATTACACTCTTTGCTACCATCCTCTCACAACAATAAATCTGTTTCTTCCAGTTGTGGCAAAGAAGCTTGCTTCCTAACCACATGGTTCTGGGTTCAATACCACTGCTTGGCACCTAGGGCAAGTGTCTTTTACTGTAGCCCCAGGCTGATCAAAGCCTTGTGAGTGAATTTAGTGGGTAGAAACTGAAAGAGGTTGTGTGTGTGTTGTCGCCGTGCCTTGACATCAGATGATAGCTGTAAGCAAGTGTTACCATCATACAAACAGTGTCTTTTGTTTCAATTCTTCTATGAAAACATGACTGATAATGAGGGATTTTTACCTTACTTGATAAGGGTTAGCAACAGGAAGAGTCATAGAAAATCTGCCGCGACAAATTCCTTCTAACCCATACAATCATAGAGAAGTGGACATTAAAACAAGAAAATGATTTAAAATGTTAAAGCTATGATTTATTCTCTTTATATTTCAGGAAAAAATTCGACAAGTTTTTGACAATTTGATTCAGTTGGACCATCCAAATATTGTGAAATTTCATAAATACTGGACGGACACGGTTGGAGAAAAGCCTAGGGTATGTATCTTCTCTGTTTTTTCTTTTTACTTGGTTAGGTATATGACATGCACTGCATTAAGGAAGCAAATAAAAGAAAAAGAATGAAACCTGCTGATCAGGTGGAGCTGTGCTGATGCCCATTTAGGTGAGATGCAGAGGGTTTCCTGGCCATTTCCTTTGCAGAGCCTACAACATGCTGGGCTTCAGAGGGGGGCAGTAGATGGCAGACCATGGAGCCAGCCGAGGTTACCTCGAAGTGGCTATGGACCAGGTGTGACTCCTGGAAGCAGTAATGCTACCAGAGATAGTGCTAAATGGACACAAGCTAGGGCTTGATCAACCCTGGTTAGGTCATCTGGATGATGATATCTGATTATTGAAAGACCTGAAACGCCCAATGACCCCAGGAAATGTCACTGAGGGGGTGTCCAAGTTCATCACAGCCTATGTATGGAAAAACTAAACTGTATGTGTATGTTTTATGTTTAGATTGTTGGTTAATCCCAGGTCAAACCTATGATCAAAGACATTCTAGTTGTGACCATTTTGTCTCTATAAGGCCTTGCAGAACTGCATTTATCTAATATGCTTTTTTTTCCCCCCTTATTTAAAATAGTTTAGTGTGATTTGAGAACGATTTGGTTGTGGCCACATAGAGACTCTCATGTTTAGTCTGATGGTATGATGTTTTTTAATGTTGCAGCTGTGTGGTAAGTAGCTTGCTTACCAACCACATGGTTCCGGGTTCAGTCCCACTGCATGGCACCTTGGGCAAGTGTCTTCTACTATAGCCTCGGGCCGACCAAAGCCTTGTGAGTGGATTTGGTAAACAGAAACTGAAAGAAGCCCATCGTATATATGTATATATATATGTTTGTGTGTCTGTGTTTGTCCCCCCAACATTGCTTGACAACCGATGCTGGTGTGTTTACGTCCCCGTAACTTAGCAGTTCGGCAAATGAGACCGATAGAATAAGTACTAGACTTACAAAGAATAAGTCCTGGAGTTCGATTTGCTCGACTAAAGGCGGTGCTCCAGCATGGCCGCAGTCAAATGACTGAAACAAGTAAAAGAGTATATCCAGTAGAAGGTGCTTGTTTCATTTCTGTCTGGTCCCTGCAAGTCCTCTGCAATCAAGGCTCCTATTTTTATTTTGTACAGCATCACACTTCAAACACAAGCATCATACAACTTGCCCTTCACTCTGAGTGAAAAGCCCTTTTGTTGCCAACTGCTGTAATAGCTCCCTGAATTTTTTTCCAACCCATTCTTATTCTGGTTACTATGCTTTCTGAGTGGAGGCACAATGGCCCAGTGGTTAGGGCAGTGGACTCGCGGTCATAGGATCACGGTTTCGATTCCCAGACCGGGCGTTGTGAGTGTTTATTGAGCGAAAACACCTAAAGCTCCACGAGGCTCCGGCAGGGGATGGTGGCGAACCCTGCTGTACTCTTTCACCACAACTTTCTCTCACTCTCTTCCTGTTTCTGTTGTGCCTGTAATTCAAAGGGTCAACCTTGTCACACTGTGTCACGCTGAATACCCCCGAGAACTACGTTAAGGGTACACGTGTCTGTGGAGTGCTCAGCCACTTGCACGTTAATTTCACAAGCAGGCTGTTCTGTTGATCGGATCAACTGGAACCCTTGACATCGTAAGCGACGGAGTGCCAACAATGCTTTCTGAATACCCACTTCTACTGCTGACTAGGTCAACTTGGTAACATTAACTATCATCTATTTCTCTGGAAATTTCCAGGCATTCTATAGACTCTCTAATGCCCAATAGATTCCCTCGTGCTTGCTATTATGGAATGGTTTTCTTATCAGGTAACATGACATAGTAAAGTAGTAGTTGGGAATTGTGGGTACTACTAGTTACTTCATATGGTGTTTTGCTGCTTGTTTCATGCTTCCCTTTAGCTTATTTTGTTTCCTTATTTAATTCTTGATGCTGGGTTATACTTATGGCATATGTTGTGTTATGCTTGAGATGCAATGTAAAATCATGGTCAGTTGCTAATATGGATACATTATTTTGTCTTCCAGGTTATTTTCATTACAGAATACATGTCATCTGGTTCTTTGAAGCAGTTTTTAAAGAAAACCAAAAAGAATAACAAGACATTCCCGTTGAAGGTATGATTACACTGTACTTTTTAGACAAGCTCCTTGTTTCTGTAATGCATGTGATACCACAGTTGGATTGGTTGTATTTTATTTTTCATTTAACATTTTGAATATTTTTTTTCTTTTGTTGAAGTTGGTTATATACTTTGTGGTTCTAATTGCATGTCTCACATTTTTGTACTGAAACAAACATACATGGCTTCAATACAGAATACTTTCCTACAACATTTGTAGTTAATATTAGTGGGGTTTACAAAAATGGTAATGTTGGAGCACACTACGACTTCTCGTTTTATTACTACTACAGATGTATCATATTTCCATTTGTTATCTGTGTGTGTGTGTGTGTAAGCATATAGTTGTGAGTGTGCGTGTTATATATGTATGTAATTTCATATTCCTTTGATATTTTTTTAGTGATTGATATGAGGTTCAAATTCTTAATAAATGCAGAAGTTATATACTTATTTGCTTTTATACTATTCAGTCAGTTTTTGACTGGGTGTGGCAAATTGGTAAAGAATACTACATTAATTAGCTGTTGTTGCTAATTTGTGCTCTAAGTGGAGTGTTATCCTGTCATTAGCTGGGCGGAGTCTTGTTGTCTTCTGTTGGCCATCTCAGAAGGTCAGTTGTGTTCTTCAGGCTCCAGATATACTGTCATGGTAACTAGAATTTGTTAGTTTTGCTAGTTTGGACTGTGTGGCTATATATTGTAGTTGCTCTTAAACATGTTTGCTATTAGTCTGATACTATCTTAAGATGGTTGTTTGGTTTAGTACAGTAGTGTCTTTGTGTGGCTCTTTGAATGGACAGGATACTGCTGAAGTTGCATTATAGGATTGAGTTAATCTTCGTCTTAATGTACAGTTAATTTTTTTTTTAACCTATTAGGATAGCTAGGTTTCTCTTAAAACTTAAGTACCATGCCCTACTGGCTTCAGCAATCATGGATCTCCATCTTCCCTCTTGTCCCACTCACAGTTTAGTAAGTCATTGACCCATTCTTCTTACAGCCACTCAGAAAGGCTATCAAATATTTTCTCTATATATCTTCCTTAGTTTCTTCCTTTCAGTTTTCACTAAGTGTTCAAAGCTTTGTCTTCTCATTTGACGTCCAATAAACTTTTTTTTTTTTTTTTATTTCTGCTCATCTAAGAGCACTTAGACATTTGTTAGTCTATCTGTATAGGACACTTTTAGCATTCACCTAAGGAACCACATTTCTGCAGCATTGATAACCTCTTACACAACTATGGAAATTATAGTTAACTTCTTATATTTTTATTGAACAATGTAAAGACTGTTTCTGATGAAGCAATTACTGGTTATATTATATATCGTATCCATGCAAAATGGTTGGTTGAACCAAATAATTATAGTTGTCTGATTCTGTTGTTCTGGATTTGGTGCTGTATCTTCTCCAGTTTCTCTTGGCACCTCTTTCAAATAGTGTGCATCCGCAAAAAATATTTTTTGCCAATGTATGTATATTGGATACTCTTTTGTTAATATTACTGACAAGATTTATCTGTTTCTAACTAAATGTGTAGAACATAAGTTAATATGAAGTGAAATTTTGTTTAGATTTCTATAAGGATAACAATTACCAGCAAATAAATCTATCATCTTGTCTATAAAAAAAAATTTAACTCTAATGAATTAGTTCTGACAGTTATTTTTCAGTTAAATTCCATGAATTTTTCTATTAGGTTTAGAGTATTTAAGTGGTAGGAGCTTGCCAACTGTATATCTAAAGAATCTATGGAGCTAAATCTATTTCATTGTGTTTCTAAAATATACAAACTCACCTCAAACTTAAGCTGACATTGAGACTCTTCATGTAGAAGCAGTTATCAAAGAATGGTATGTTAGTGATGTCCTAGCATGTATTATTGTATTGGAAATGTGTTGTGCGTGAGAAGACCCGGCAAGCCAAGTGAGATCGTTGCCAGTGCCCCTGAACTGGCTCTTGTGCGGGTGGCACATAAGATGTACCATCCTGAGCGTGACCGTTGCCAGTACCGCCTGACTGGCATTGTAGGGTTTTTGAGCGAGATCGTTGCCAGTGCCCCTGGACTGGCTTTTGTGCGGGTGGCACATAAAAGACACCATTTCGAGCATGGCCGTTTTCGTGCGGGTGACACGTAAAAGCACCCACTACACTCTCTGAGTGGTTGGCGTTAGGAAGGGCATCCAGCTGTAGAAACTCTGCCAAATTAGATTGGAGCCTGGTGTAGCCATCCGGTTGCACCAGTCCTCAGTCAAATCGTCCAACCCATGTTAGCATGGAAAGCGGACGTTAAACGATGATGATGTACCAATACTATTTATGGTGGTAAATTTCTTCCAGAAATTCTAAGTGTTTATGTAGAGAGGGCTCAGTAATTGTTATGTAGAATTCTGCTCATTCAACCATGGTAAATTTATTTTGTTTGCATCATTACTGCAGCACTACTGTCCAAGTCTCATAGTTTTGTGGTTGGTTTATTTTGAGGAGCTTGTGAGTGATATATTTTCTACAACCAATCTAGGAAGGCTGTAACTCCAAATAAGAACTAACTTGAACTATAATGGCCTACCCAACCCAGGCCAGCATGGTAAAGCAGACATGATAACAATGATTGTGTCTGTTAATCAAGTCTACTCAGTTCACTAGTTTATTAATCTATTGTTAGGATCTGCTGGGAAGTTTTGTATATGTCCTTCACATGGTTAGGTTAGGTAATCTACTCTGATATCGATCTTAGTCTGTCTAGTGTTTGTACTTCTTTTTTAGCTTTGTTATATGTGGTTTATGTTTCATATGTGTATGTATATATAATATATATTTGTATGTGACTTGTTGATGAGTTTAAAAATTTTTGAAGTTCTTTTCCTAGATTGTAAATCCTAACTTCATCATTTGAACCTCATATGAATTAACTTGAAGAATGTCAAAGTGACACAAAACCTGAATAGCATTGTGGTGAAGCTTTAGTTTTGAATGGAGAAATAAAATATATGTAGATATATATATCATCATCATCATCATCATCATCACCATCATCGTTTAACGTCCATTTTCCATGCTAGCATGGGTTGGACAGTTTGACTGGGGACTGGGAACATAGTAGGCTGCACCAGACTCCAATCTGATCTAGCAAGGTTTCTACAGCTGGATGCCCTTCCTAACGCCAGCCACTCCGAGAGTGTAGTGGATGCTTTTTACATGCCACCAGCACAGTAGCCAGTCGGGGTGGGGGACTGACATCGACCACGTTCGGATGGTGCTTTTTACATGAAGTAACAAGGATGTCCAGGTAACAATACATTACGGCAATTTCCAGTGGCTCCATTTAATCAATCAATGAAAACATTACATCAGTTTGAAAGAAACCACTCTCCTCAGAAGTAGATGACTATATAGATTTCCAACATAAAGGATAAACCATTTTTGACAAATTTATATCAATACTAGAAACCAAAATAATTACATTGTTTCTTTATGTTATATTTGTGGCAGAATGAGTTTAGGAAGAAATGCATATCGTATTAAGCCTACTATAATTTAGAGAGTAGTAGAGGAAGATAGTGGGGGGTCGAGATATAGGAGTCGTGGGATAGTTATTGATATTTAGAAGGTTTTATACAGCTTGTAGTTAGTCTACAACCATTTAGAATTAAATCCATCAGGAATTGTCAACTGTGTTTTAGTTGATTTGTCACCAACTAGAACAGAGTTGATAACTATCTCACCACTCCTATATCTCGCCCCCCCCCCCCCCCACATTTCTTCCTAAACTCATTCTGCCATAAATATAACATAAGGAAACAATGTAACTATTTTGGTTTCTAATATTGATATAAATTTGTCAAAAATGGGTTATCCTTTGTGTTGGAAATTTATATGGTCATCTACATCTGAGGAGAGCGGTTTCTTTCAAATTGATATAATATTTTCTAGCCTGGGCAAAGTTTAGAGAGCTCTTACCCCTGCTGGCGACAAAGGGACTCTCACTCAGAGTAAAAGGCAGACTGTATGACGCATGCGTACAAACAACCATGCTACATGGCAGTGAAACATGGGCTGTAACTGCTGAGGACATACGTAAGCTCGCAAGGAATGAAGCCAGTATGCTCCGTTGGATGTGTAATGTCAATGTGAATACCCGTCAGAGTGTAAGTATCTTGAGAGAAAAGCTGAACATTAGAAGCATCAGTTGTGGCGTGCAAGAGAGACGATTGCGCTGGTATGGACATGTGGTGAGAATGGAGGAGGATAGCTGCGTGAAAAAGTGCCACACCCTAACAGTTGAGGGAACCCGTGGAAGAGGTAGGCCCAGGAAGACCTGGGCTGAGGTGGTGAGGCAAGACCTTCGTACATTGGGCCTCACCGAGGCGATGACTACTGACCGAGACCTTTGGAAATGTGCTGTGCGTGAGAAGACCCGGCAAGCCAAGTAAGATCGTTGCCAGTGCCCCTGGACTGGTTCTTGTGCGGGTGGCACATGAGATGCACCATTTTGAGCGTGGCCGTTGCCAGTACCGCCTGACTGGCTCCTGTAGGATTTTCGAGCGAGATCGTTGCCAGTGCCCCTGGACTGGCTTGTGCAGGTGGCACATAAAAGACACCATTTCGAGCGTGGCCGTTTTCGTGCGGGTGACACGTAAAAGCACCCACTACACTGTCTGAGTGGTTGGCGTTAGGAAGGGCATCCAGCTGTAGAAACTCTGCCAAATCAGACTGGAGCCTGGTGTTGCCATCCGGTTTCACCAGTGTTCAGTCAAATCGTCCAACCCATGCTAGCATGGAAAGCGGACGTTAAATGATGATGATGATGATGATATATATATATATATATATATATATATATATATATATATATATATATATATATATATATATATATATATATATATACACACACACACACACACACACACACACACACACACACACACACACACATACACACACACACACACACACACACACATATTATATTGGGGTGTGTGTGCACATTGCATTGAGCATTTTCTCATCATGTTGGTATCCACAAACTCGTGTACTTATTTAGCACTGTGGACCAGCTCATGATGGTAAATAGCAGTAAATTGAATTACTATTTTCTTCTGAAGATTTGGCATTTCAATGTAGTTATGCAATCATCTACATAACGATTACTGCACTAGTGAAATACATGTAAGTATAATGTAATTTATGAGGTTATAATAAAAGGACAAACTAAATTTCCTATTCTTTCTGCTCTTTTGTATGTATATATGCATATAAATATCAAGAGAGAGAGAGAGATAATACAGTCATCGAGTGAATGATGTATTACCATTTTACATCCTGAGTTAATAAATAGCTCACTACCAGGGCTTTGTGGTACTCTAAGCAAGGTACTAAATTTTATCCGTCTTTCTTACCTAGCGACAGAGCTGGTAAGAAAGGTGAGCACCATGTGACATCATCAGTAGTGCACCAAACTTTACCATGCAGATATCAAGCCTACTTTAATGATATTATAATAATTATAACATCTGTATTTATTAGCCTTCTTATTTGCTATCATTGATGTTTAACTGTTGTGTTAGATATACCATTTACGCCTTATCACTGATTTTTTTTTTTTTTAATTTGTTTTAGTTAAATCCATGTTTGTTGCTTTCGCTCTAGCCTTTGCACCTTCACCACTTTTTATTTCTCCACATTCCCATATTTTTTTCTAGGGTCACAGTAAAAAAAAACAGGTAATTCATTTAAATATTACTTCATTTCATAATCATTATCTCATACTTTCATTTTATGTCTCTTTCGATTTCCCTCTCATTTTTTTCTATGTTGCTCATTCTCTTTCCCCATTTCTCTCTATCTCTCCTTCATTCTCTGTCTTTCTCTAAACTTTTTTTGTACGCATTGTTTTCATTTTCTATCAACCTGGCATCTATAATAGTCATTTTCTGATTCCTATCAAACATGGTCTACTGCTAAATTCAACAAAATGGGAAAGCATTTGCTTTAATTTTCATTCTCTGACCATCTTGATCTTTTGTAATGTGTATTACACTAATAAATAACCAACACTGAATAATAATAATTAACTAGAATGCTATGCTGTAATAATCTTTTTTTTTACAAATTAATTTCAACTCCATGTCATCATCATAAACCTATTAGCTTCCTTATCTTTCAACTTGGTTGTAGTAATAAGGTAGACTGAATGTCCTGAGAGACTATGATTTAGGCATCATTACTTAATATTGGCATTAAGCTGCAATTTGTTATATATGTGAACACTGTGCTTTTGGTTAAAGTTGAGCGGAAGGCATGAATCTCATTTCTATTTTCCTTTATAAGTGCATCTTTACTAATTTGAGTCATAAGATTTAGGCTATATTATGGTACAGTAATTGAGCTGTGGCTATGCTGATAAACCTCAATCCTGTCGTACAAGGTTGAGCTGTAAAAGGATGCCGAACAGAAACAAATATTAAGAGGAATAAAAGAAAACATGAAGCTTGAAAAAAATACGTTGTCACTCCTTCTCAACTGTATTTATTTCATTGACTCCGAAAGGATAAAAATGAAGTAAACGATGGCAGGATTTGAACTCAAATGTAACTGGTTGTAACCAAATGTTATAAGGTATTTTTTCTGATACCCTCCCAGTTCTGCCATCCACTCAGACATTTATAAGAAATTACTGTTACTAAAGTTGCCATCTTCAAAAGATGGAATAAAGTGTCAAATTTAAGAAGAAAAAGTAATATCCTAGCATGGCCATAGTTAGATTGCTAAATCCAGTAAAAAGAAAAGCAAAAGAACAATATATAATATATAGATAACTTGATGTATGTATGTACATATGATTCTTCAGGGTTTAGCTTTAAGGACTTGATAACCCAAATGTTATAAAATTGTTATTAAAATAGCTGTTCTTAAGTTAATATGGTCAAAAAATTTAACCCTCCAGTCTGGTGGTTCACAACTGTTTGACTCATAGTGTAAGAATTCTATTGACAAACATGAATGTTTTGTAATTCCACCCATCCCCTTCTCTACCTCCACTGACAAAATTGTTTTAAAAATACAAAACCAAAAGCAAATCATATCATGGGAAAGGAATGAAAAGATTTTTTTTAAATAATTTTAACCATGTATTATGACTGAATTAGTCATAAGTTTTAGTAAAAAAAAAAAAAAAAAATGTTAAAAGTGCAGATTGCCATTTTGTTTGAACAGTATAAACTTGACAATGAGAGGTTTGTGTGCATATTCTTGTATGCATTAGAGAGAGACACTCACCTACAGGCTGTCACTTATTAATTCACACACTCTTTCTCTCTCACATGTCACTATCATATGTTGCAATTTTTGCACAACATCCTCTTTTTATATCATTGTTGATATGTATTTTATTCATATATATATATATATATATATATATATATACACACACACACACACACACATGCTGGTGGCTGTAATGGCTTGAGGGCAGTCTTGATATATGTTACTCATCCCCCTTTTATACTACTAGTTTCCCACCACCCACCCACTCCTACTCCAAACCACTTCCATCCCTTATTCCCATTACGCTCCCCTCTCTACCCACACTATTTTCACCAATCACTTCTTTTCTATTCCTTCAGTTACCTCTCTCCTCTGCCATATTCCATTTTAACACCTCGCATATCTCTTCTCAACAAGTGTTAAAATGTCCTCTTATATCTGCCATCAAGTCCCACTCACTGTAGCTACCCTTATCCACTCCTGTGTCTTCCTCCTCACCACTCTTACACCTTGCACATCATCCCTCTACATTTTGATCTATCTTTCCTGTGTCACTTCTCTCTCTCTTACTCTCCTCATACTGCTATTTCCCCCGTCAACTACACCTCAACTCTTGTTCACCACTCACTTCCTTCACCTCTACCTCTTTCTCTAACCATCTGTTACTCTCTCCTCACACACTAATGAAAGTACCCTCTCTTTTCTCCCCTCCCCTAACCCACTGTCCGAATCTTCTCTTATGCTCACCTACTTGTACCCTAACAGTTTGCCCTGATATGCCACCACTACCATCTTTATCTCCTTCAAAAGTACTGCTGCACACTCTTATATAATGTGTGATAACTGTGTATCTTCTTTAAAGCAAGACACTTATACCTGTCCCTCTATCATAATTTAGCCTTATAACACCTGGCAGAAAGCCACCTCCCCCTCTCAAATACTTCTCCCAACTTAGTAGTGAGTGCTTTTTCCATTTTCCTTGTCCATTTTGTCTTGCAAGTTATTTGACAATGTTACAAGTGCCAGAAGCATGAAAAAAGCACTCAGTACACACTGTGAAGTGGTTGGTTGTTAGGAAGAGCAACCAGTCATAGAAACCATGCCAAAGCTGACATTGGAGCTCGATGCAGCTCTCCAGACCCTGTCGAACCGTCCAACTCATGCCAGCATAGAAAACAGACATTACATGATGATCACACACACACTGGTGTATATATTATAGTGAATTTGGCTATGTGTTTATCCATGTTTCCCAAAATTTAACTGAATAATCTATTAGTTTCTATAAAAATAGTGCTGGTCATATGACAATAGGGTTGAGTCACATGACATACAACACATTTAAGGTTTGCAATACTGCAATAACAGGAATATTCTATCTCCATTTTCAAACTCATCTGGGTCCAGTTTCACTGTGTGG
Organism: Octopus bimaculoides; assembly: GCF_046866305.1. Lineage (NCBI taxonomy): Eukaryota > Metazoa > Mollusca > Cephalopoda > Octopoda > Octopodidae > Octopus > Octopus bimaculoides. The sequence goes on along the minus strand of NC_142936.1, from coordinate 20,134,966 downwards.
CACTTTGGGAAGTGATTCTACAATAGCCCTAGGCTGACCAAAGCCTTGTTAGTGAATTTGCTTGTTGGAGCCTGGAAGAAGCCCACTGAATGTGTGTGTGTGTTTGTCTGTTTGTATCCTTGTTTTTTGTTGTGGTGAAATCCTGACACCCCTATGGGATAGCAAGTGAACTGTCCTAAACCTTATAAAGGCACATGCATACTGACAATGTGAGGTACAGTGTGGTGTGTGCAGTCATAGAAGTCGTTGAAAAGAGATATAAGTTTGTTACTGATTTAGTTTTTGTAGTGTTATAACACTGTTACAGTGTAGTCTATATTCAAACTTCAAGGATATAAGAGTGGCAACGAGACATTTGAAGCTCACTGTGGACATTCTTAGCAAGGAAAGCCTATTAGCTTCTGTGATACAGTTGTAGTAACAACAACAACAGCTGCAACTACAACAAAATCAACAGTCCAAAAACACTTCAGGTTCGTTTTCGGCAGACGGAGTTGCTAATTCAATTGAAGAATTTACTTATAATCCAGAAGAAGGCATTGCATTTTCTGCATACTTCAGAAAGTATAAAGGAATCTTCAAAGAAGAATGTAGAAACTGGACAGACAAGAAGAAGGTACAACTTCTTTTAAGGAAATTATCACCCACAGAACATGAAAGTATTGTTATTACATCCTGCCAAGAAAACCATCCAAAAATTTTTTTGAGGAAGCAACCTGTTATCTAAAATATTCAGTGAAAGAAGTTCACTATTTAATATTCACTGAAAGTGCTTGAATTTGATAAAAAAAAGAAAAGAAATCAAAGATTTTGTTGCATATGTCAGAATCATAAACAGAGAATATGAAAAATTTAAATCAAACAAATTAACCCCAGACATGTTCAAAACTATCTCTACAGGCAGTGGCTGAAGAATGCCAAAGGATTGTAAATTTACGACAGGACACAGAAAAAATTGGAAAAGATTATTCAAATATATATATGTGCCGATCTGTAACAGATAAGAAAAAAGAAAAACAACAATCAAGACCCAAACCATGCTATGAGTGTGGAGAAATTCATTTCAAAAGAAACTTTTCTTTTAAAAATTTAAAATGTTTTGGATGTGGAAAAATTGGACATAGGAATTCACATTGTTGGGTGAAACAAAAAAGGTCAAACGAAAAAATATTCGAGAAAGAAAGTATTCTTAAAGTGAAGCACAAAAAGAAAATTTGTCTCAAAAAAAAAAAAAAATGTGAATATGAGACTACAGTTGGACAAAAGTAATGATATTACGATAATTGATGATGATATATGGAGAAAAATAGAAAAGCCTACATTGAAAAATGCTTCGAAAATTGCTAGAGGTATTTTCAGGGAAACAATTGTAATTTTTGGGCAAAATGATAAGTGAGGTGACATTTCATGGAAAAGACAAACCTATTTGGTACAGACTGGATGGAACTATTTAATTTATGGAACCTCCCCATAAATATTTTTTATAATAATGTAAACGGTTCTTATGCCAGTTCAAATAAGGTGTTGGAGGATTTAGAAAAGATTTTTTTCATGATGTTTTTGCTGAAGAATTAGGCAAGAGCACCAAAACAAAAGTAAAATTTCAAGTGAAAGAAAATGCTGTACCAGTATTTAAACCAAAACAAGCTGTGCCTTTCACAGCATTGAATCAAGTTCATTGAATAGGCTTGAAAAACTTATAGAAAAAATTGATTTTTCAGAATGGGCATTGCTAACTGTTTATGTAAAGAAAAAAATAATGAAATATGAGTATGCGCTGACTTTTCAACAGGCTTGAACGAATGTTTGATGACATGCAATTTATTACCTATTACCAAGTCTGGAGGAATGTTTGTGAAACTCAATCGAGGAAAATTTTTTTCAAAGTTGGACTTGTCAGAGGCATATTTACAAGTCGAGGAGGAATGTTTGAAATTATTAACAATAAACACCCATAAAGGTTTATATAAATTCAATTGACTTCTTTTTGGGATAGAGGTGGCACCTAGTATTTTCCAACAGGGAATGGACACTATGCTTACGGATATGGATTTCGCTACAGCTTACTTGGCTGTTATACTCATAAAAAGTGCATCTCGAGACCAGCATGAGGAACATGTTAAAAAGGTCTTTGAAAGAATAAAGGAGTATGGATTTAAACTTAGTGAGGAAAAATGCGAATTTTTCATGCCAGAAATAAGCTATCTAGGGCAAGTTATCTATAAAAATGGTCGCAGTCCAGATCCTTCAAGGTCAAGTGCAATAAAAAATATGCCTCCCACAAAAGATATTACAACATTACAAGCATTCTTGGGATTTGCAAACTATTACCAAACATATGTACCAAATATGCATGAGCTAAGAGCACCCCTAAGCAACCTATTGGAAAAGACATTAAATGGTATTGGTCGGACAGGTGCCAAAAAGTGTTTGAAAAAATTAAAGAAGTTTTAACATCAGAACTGTCATTATCGCACTTTGATCCAAATTTTAAAATAGTAGTAGCATCAGATGCTAGCGAAAGTGGTATAGGAGTGGTAATTTTACACAAGTATGAAAATGGTAGTCTAAAACCCATCACTCATGTTTCATGTTCATTGTTGGTGGCTGTAAAAAACTACAGCCAAATTGAGAAGGAGGTGTTAGCCATTATTTTTGCGATAAAAAGGTTTCACAAATTCATACATAGAAGGAAATTCAGTCTGCAGACAGATCACCACCCATTGTTGTCAACTTATGGATCGAAAAAGGATATCCCCATACATACAGCCAACCGATTGCAGCGCTGGGGGACAATCCTGCTAAATTATGACTTTAAGATGGAATTTCTACCATCGGAAAAATTGGGACATGTGGATGGGATGTCAAGATTGATACCTAAATACAATGAACCATTAGAGGACACAGTAATAGCGACATTAGAAGCTGAAATCGGAATAAAAAATATACTCTGCATCATAGTATGCGAACTATCTGTCACTTGAGAGGAAATAAAATTTTAAAGCAGAGAAGGATGTGTTCATAATAATAATGAAAAATACAGAGATCAGAAACAAATACAAAAGCTCATGTGGCCAAGCATAACACAGTTTTGAAATGGTATTTGATATGTGATGACGTACTTATGTACACTCAGAGGGTTGTAATTCCTGTTTCTTTTTAAAATTGTATGCTAAAAGAATTCCACATAGGACATCCAGGAATTGTGAGAATGAAAGCACTGATGAACTACATCTACTGGCCGAATATGGATCAGGATATTGAAAAATTGGTGAAAGCCTGCAGGGGTTATGCCCTCGCAGCAAAGGCATCACCTATAAAAATTCAGCATTGGCCCAAGACTGACATACTTTGGTCCAGATTATACATAGACTTTGCAGGACCATCAAATGGGGGGCATTATCTAATAGTTTTGGATAGTTACAAGAAATGGCCGGAAATATATAAATATAGGAAGCCAACCTCCAAAATAACAACGGAATTTCTGGATTAACTTTTTGCGCGATATGGCGCTATAGTGTCTGATAACGGAACACAGTTCACGTCAAAGGAATTTAAAACCTTTTGTAAAATGCATGCAATGGAGCATATTACTACTCCACCATACCATCCGAGGTTGAATGGACTAGCGAAACGTTTTGTAGACATGTTTTAGAGTGCACTGCAAAATCTAGGAAAGAGCTACAAGCTGATACTGCATTGACACAATGCCTAAATGTCTATCAAATAGCTCCTAACCCCAACACCACTTCAGGTACGTTGCCAGCTGAACTAATGTTCACCAGGAAAGTCAGGTCAGTGTTTGACAAATTACTACCGGGGAGAGAAACACCAAAAATAATATGAAATACTTCAAAATCAGTGACAAGGTGTTTTTTTTAAAATACACAAAAATGTTAAGGAAAGTTGGGAAAAAAGGATAATAAGTAAATGTTTAGAAAAAATATCATACATGGTAAAAGGGCATACATGGGAACACGAAAGACATTTAAACCAACTGAAAGAAAGGTTTATGGAAGAAAGAATAGACATGAAGAACCAGTGGAATTTCTGTGACATTTTTGATGTCCCAGTACCTCAAGGAATAGTTGAGCCAATGAGTACATCGACTAGGAAAAGAAAACAAACAGAACTTTTGCAAATAGAGCCAAAACAAAAAAAATATTCCAATTTCTTCCCGGGGAATTAAGAAAAAAAGATGGGGTGGGCAGAGAGGTGGTAATAAGTATATAATAAATATAAGAAAAATACTGATTTCCAAGGAAAATCAAGTTCAAAAAGGGGAGATGTGGTGGTGAAATCCTGACGCCTCTGTAGGATAACAAGTGAACTGTCCTAAACCTTATAAAGGCGCATGCGTACTGACAGTGTGGTGTGTGCAGTCGCATTTGTGAAGGCAGTCGTGTAGTTTTATAACACTGTTACAGTGTAGTCTATATCCAAACTCCAAGGATATAAGATTTTTACGTTACATGTACAAACAGTGTCGTTCATTTCCAATATTATGTGAAAACATGTCTGATGAAAAACCTTAAAGAAACTCCATAAGTGATGCTTAATTCTTTCAAAGGACTGAAGGCAAAAAGCACTGGTGTATCCATACTCACAGATGCTGCAGAATACTGTTGGCAGAGCCCATGAAATGGACCTTGTTCTAGCCTTTTCTCTCTTTCTTTTCTGTTGTAGTTTTCCACAATCTTTCACTGTTAGTCACTGTCTTTTCCCATCCAGTAGCAATGTCACATAATGGCACCATTATAATGGGAGTTTTGGGTACATTTGCTTTCACTCTTTGTTGTAATGCACAGATTTAGGGATCCTAGCATTTCCTATATGAATTACATCTCACTTAAGACTAATACATTTCCTGTAAAGTAGGCTCAACATTAGGCATATTAGAACATTGCAGGACCACATAGTTGGGATTGTAGTCTTGCCAAGACTTGTTCATTGTATTTCATAAATAATTAGCAGTTCATCAGCTTTTGATATAACCAACAAAATAGTGTATAGGTCTGGGCAGAGTACAGCAGACAGGATAATAGTACTGCTTGTTATACTTAGCATTTTGTTGATAGTTTTATGCCATGTTATTTCTGTAGTCAAACACTAAGCTTCTTAGATGTGATCACAGTTGGCCGAATGTGGTGAGCTGATTCCACATCCAGACTTTTGTCATCAGAAATCATACTACCCAAATGTGTGAACTGTTTTACTGCACTTAAAGGTTAATTCCTGATCAGGACGATTTTACATTCATGTTTCATTACTCTAGGTTTAAGACGATAAATGACTTTGGTCTTTTGTATGTTAATCAATAGACCAAGGGCTCTTGCTGGAAATGAAATTCCACATCTTCAATGTTCTCTTGAATGCTCGACTTGACCGATTGTCACGGCAAGTCTAATTAATGGGATCAGTAACAGTACAATCAAAAAAGAATGACCCAATTAATCCTTTTGATGATAAACCACACCATACTATAGCTACAGGTAAATTAAGATGATGTTCCTCTGTAATATATGACTTTTCAGGTCCCCAGTAGGAGCAATTGTGGCACAGATTTTCTTGAACTCTAGCAATATGTTTCAAGTATCCTTTCTTGTTTTGTGGGGCTCATTGATGTCTATGGTTTTCCGGAACATTTCATGTGGACATTCTGAACAGTTCCATTTGCTTCAAACTTATCTCTAATTTGAGTGATGGGAAGTAGCATAGGTGGATCTGTTTGAAACTTCACCCTAAATTATCTTTATACTTCAACTACATTTTTCAACTTCCAATAGCACTTTAGGATAAATTTCCTATGTTCAAAGCATAGTCTGGTTCCCTTCATCATTTCCAATGGGCTAAATCTAAAAAGAAAAATGGAAATTGAGTTATCAGCTGTTAAAGTGTGCATATATTTTGTGGGGACACCCTGTGTGTACACACACAGTCATCTCTCTGGGAAGTTATGATGTGTGTGTGTGTGCATATGCATGCTTGCTTTGATAGTATGCTATGATTATGTTACTATCCTCTTCAGTCATCAGAATGGGAGTTACATTAAAGTCACGAAAAGTTGTCATCATTTAACACTGGTTGTCAGTCAGTTTGACATTTGGGCTTACATTATATCATAATAATTATCGAATTACATGTTAGTTTACAAACTGATTTATATTGTATGATAAATCAATTTTTAAAATAGTGTTCCATACACTCATGATTTATGTGAGTACCAGTTATTGAATGTGTTGTCATAGCTGACCAGGAATTGAGTTATATCTCAAGGTGCTAAGTCTTCACATTCGGTTAATTCTTAATCTTTTACTTAATATTATTTTTAGAAACAAATATTTGATTAAATGTGTCACTAAACTACTGCAAATGAGCTACAAAAGATCTTTTTATATATATATATATATATATATATATATATATATATATATATATATATATATATATAAAAAGATCTTTTGTAGCTCATTTGCAGTAGTTTAGTGACACATTTAATCAAATATATATATATATATATATATATATGAAGAGAAATCATTTCAATTGTCTGCTATATACAGTTCGCAGAATATCCAAGTTTCATTATGTGTGTTGTGTGAAAATATAGAGAACGATTATGTTGAACAGATGACAAAGGAAATAACAATATTTCCTTTGATAATCCACTCATAGGAGTTTCATTGACCTTAAGTGGTTGCAACCCTCTGAAATCTATTGTCAACCAAAGTTATTGGCCAACCAACAATATAAAGTCTACATTAGTGTATCTAAAAGTTAAAGAGAAACAACAACAACCACATGAATTAATCCTACACATTCTTGACGCTTGAAATATTATGCTCTGATGAGAAGAAAACAAAAGAAATTGACAGCTTGTGCAAGCTCTTAGGATTCTTAGCATTTGAGAAACAATACCACATGCAACCAATTAATAATAGTTGATTCTTACAGAATTATTTGACATTTGAACATGAATATATATATATGTATGTGTGTGTGTGTGTGTGTGTACACTCTCTCTCTCTCTCTTTCTCTCTCTCTCTCTCTCTCTCTCTCTCTCTTCTCTCTCTCTCTCTCTCTCTTTCTCTCTCTCTCTCTCTCTCTCTCTCTCTTTCTCTCTCTCTCTCTCTCTCTTTCTCTCTCTCTCTCTCTCTTTCTTTCTCTCTCTCTCTCTCTCTCTCTCTCTCTCTCTCTCTCTCTCTCTCAAAAGTGAGTGTTTTTGTATGCTTAAATGCAGTCTACATTAACCCCAGTAAAGAACTCAATACAAGTGTAGATCCATCTCTTTTGTGAAGTTCTACATCCTGATATTGGGTTTTCATCACTTTATCCTCTGCCTTTTTAGGTCTTCATCTGCTTTGAGTGCTTGACACATTAAGTAGCTGTTGTCATTCATATATATAATAATCAAATGTCTGTATTAGTACAGTCTTATCTCTTGCATACTGCATCTAATTCTTATACACAACTTTTCTCATATCATTTGTATTCCATCATTCATTCATGTACACCAATATTATACATCCAGCAAAACATGCTCGCTTCATTTATTTGTTCTCCTCAAATCCTCTGCATTCAGGGGCCCATGTCTCACTACCATAAAACATCATACTTTACACTCAAGCATCATACAATCTGTCGTCCACACTAAGAAGTCCTTTGGTTTCCAGTAGGTGTAATAGCTGTATAGTGGAGGCGCAATGGCCCAGTGGTTAGGGCAGCAGACTCGCGGTCATAGGATCGCGGTTTCGATTCCCAGACCGGGCGTTGTGAGTGTTTATTGAGCGAAAACACCTAAAGCTCCACGATGCTCTGGCAGGGGATGGTGGCGAACCCTGCTGTACTCTTCCACCACAACTTTCTCTCACTCTTACTTCCTGTTTCTGTTGTGCCTGCAATTCAAAGTGTCAGCCTTGTCACACTGTGTCACGCTGAATATCCCCGAGAACTACGTTATGGGTGCACATGTCTGTGGAGTGCTCAGCCACTTTCACGTTAGTTTCACGAGCGGGCTGTTCTGTTCATCAGATCAACTGGAACCCTCGACGTTGTAAGCGACAGAGTGCCAACAACAACAACAATAGCTGTATGAACTTTTTTCAAATGTGTTCTTACTCTGGTTACTATGCTTTTGGAATCCTCTGCCACTGCGAATTAGGTCACATACATAACAGAAACTTGTGACTACTTGTAGAGCATCATGAGAGCAGTTGATAAAATCTATTTCCTGGATGTTCCTGTGCATCTGCCACATGTGAAAGCTGCCTTTGATCTCACTACACTTTTTATGCACGAGTCCTGTCTTTTCTACTTACGAATGTTGACATGGATGTAAGAAAACTATTTGTTTTTAAACCAAATTCTTCCCCTGAAGCTAAAAAAAAAAAATTAACTTTGTTTCTGTATATGAATAATTTAGATAAAGAGTTAAACATTTGTAATTGGTAAGTTGTGTGTGGAGGGAGTTCATCTCTCTTTTTATAAAAAATTCTTATGTTTGTTACATCAGAATATGGTAGATGTTGTTTACCTCACCAAATCTTTTATGTAACTAATATTTCAGGTCAATTAAGCACAGCTGGATCTTACATCAGTTTATATAAGTCAGGTTTTGTTTTTGATTCTCTGGCTCCTTCTGCTCCAATTGAGTAGACTAAATACTCTGTTACAACATCTATGGAAATAGAACACCACTTTTCCTATTAATTGTATTCACCACTCACTCCTTGGGTGACTGTGAAGCTAATTCAGCCATGGCTGATTATGCATTAAGTATTGTACAGCTTCAATCTGTTCAATAGCTAAACAGCTATATACCTTGAATCCCAGATACTTCACTGGTAGGCTATCCTATCAAAATGTGTTTGATGTTTATAAACTAGGCAAGAGACATCAGAATCCCAGCTACCAATACTTAGCTTTTGTGTTAGCTACCAATTCTTAGCTTATTTTCTGCCTTTAGTCTCTTGTTGCTTTTTCATATTTTCCTATGGATTAAATGGATCGTTTCCTGTGACCTACTTTGTGTCCTCTAAACACTGCCATCCTCTTTCATTGTTACTGGGCAACCTAGTTTATTTTGATAATGACCCCCTCTCCTCCTTTCTAGTATGGAACTTAAATATAAAATAGCCACCCTTCTCTCCTCTTCCACTCCAGTTACTGATCACAGTATAGATAGGTAAATAAGAGGAAAAGACTATGGGACAAGATGGCACAGGTTGTGCAGTATTGTAGGGTACTTCTTTGCAAAACCACTCAGGCCAAGAAATAATTTCTTGACATCAATAAAAGAGGCATTACTATGGGAAATGAAGGTGGGAGTCTTGAACACTAATAGCTGGTGAAGCTATGGATAGTTATTAATTCTCTTACTGTTTTAGACTTATAGCTATGGCCATACTCATTCGCTGTTATTATAAAACCTTTATAGTATTTCTTTGCATTTATGACTTCATACATGTTGGATTTATAAGAGAAGTAACAGGAAATAGGGTGTTAATTTGGTCATTTCTAAAGATCATTATCAGCAGGTGTATAAGGGCTTCAAGTAAGAACTGAAACTTGATTGTAATGTTGGTTTATTGAACATTTTAACCCTTACACTGTGAGATTTGATTTCATGGTTATTCCAGTAATGCTGTAAATATCTACCAAAAAGTAGAAATGGTATTTTCTGCAAGTCACCTTGCCTCGATAAACTTGACGTATCTCAAAAGAAAATAGTTTCAAATATGACATTCCTCGACAAAAGATAGATTGGTGTATAAAACTACCTTCCACAGTTAGGAGTAATGAAATTTTCAGTGGATATATCTGCTTTTTGTAGAGTATTTATTGTCATTGTATATGTATGGGCATGCACATAGGCTGTGAAGAAATATTGTCAAATACGCACAAGTATTTCTGTTTACTTCTTCTCAGTGTCAGCAATTAAGTTATACCAACTGCAGTGGTGACTGCATGTGTAAGTCAGACTAACTCAGAAAAACAAAAACCAAAAAAAAAAAAAAAAAGAAGAAAAAATAGGCCAAAATGATAAATTAGCTGTCAATTTTAGCAAGTGTGTGTGTGTTTGTGGATGAAGATGGACAGAAGGTCCTTGTGTAAAGGCAGCATTTTTACTGTTCCATTAACTGACACAATATTCAGTTATCAGATTAAAATACATATTAAGTCTGAAATATAAAATATTGCTAAATATGTGAGTGTTTGTATTCTTCCTCTTCCTCCTTGCTCTAAAGTTTAAATGATAATGATAGCAACACTGATTAACTACTAGCTTTTGGGTGGGGGGTGAGTAGAAGTGTCACAATTTGTCATTGGGTCAATCTGACTTTGAGAAGGCAATGACATTTTGAGATGAAAACCATCAACAACAGTTACACATACACACAATGTACGCATAACAACAACCTAATATTTACAAACATTAGAAATACACCAGGTTTTATATTATCACACATCAATCAATCAATACAGCCCTCTCTATTCCACAGTTGGATAAAGATCTTCCTCTTATCTCTCTATAACTTTTAGCTTTAGGTACCTGATCTTCAATTTTTGTAGTTGTTATAGTAGTAGTAATGGTAGTGGTCCTAATTCATAAGTACTTGTTGTAGATGTTGGTGAATGTAATTGGTTAGTAACCTGTAACATACCATCTGTAATCCTAGGAGCCACAGTTGGACTTTGGTTTAATACTAATGATCCAATAAGAACAGATTTTAAAGTTATTGGGATTTTAGTAGTCATTTGGAGGAGTTTGGGGTTCTGCTGTACCGTTCTAGCCTATTGCATGTTGGCACAACTCAGCAGTCAATTAAATTTCTTCCCTGCCCCTGTACATAACTGGTACTTTATTCTAGTGATATCAGATGGATAAAAGACAAAGTTATCTTGAAGGATTTGAATGCAAAATGTAAAGAACCAGGACAAATAACCACAAGAGATTTTGTCCAACTTACATTCACAAGGTGCACAGAGATCACTTGGGGCTAAAACTCATAATTAAAAAAGGAGACTTTTTAACCATTTAGCTAAATCTGTGCCCATGGTAAACAACACAAATGATACACATTTATAAAACAATGACTCAGGCCACACTAGAATGCTGTTTGACTCCCTATAAGTTCAAACTCTATATTTCAATATATAACACCTCTTTCTCCAATAATTGTGTACTTTTAACTTAAACCTGCCGGGTGATTGCACAATGTAAAGCATTAGCATTCTTATTGGTTAGTCCTTAAATCTAACAAACTTTTATCATTACATTATCATCATCATCATCATATGTCCAATATTTTCTATTTCTCCATGGCCAGACATGTTTTTGCAGAATATTGGAAATGAATGATACTGCTTGTATGACAGTGACACTCATTTACAACTATGATGCAACGTCTAAGCAAGGAATCACACTCACACATATAGACAAGCTTCTTTCAGTTTCCATCTACCAAATCTACTCACAAGTTCAGCCTGGGGCTATAGGAGAAGACAATTGTCCATGGTGCCACATACTGGGACTGAACCCAGAACCAAATGGTTGAGAGGAAAACTGTTTTTCACTCATTTCATTTCACAATCATGAAATAATGCTATGAACATTTGCTTCTCCCTCTTGACTCCGCCACTACTGTTTCCCTTGTTACGTCACCTGTACTTTTGGAACCTCTTCTAAAAACCTTTTGTTTATCTCTTCTTCATTGTTCTTCAACCTTCTTTCACATACACCCTAACCCCACCTGCCTTAGTTATTGCACCAAATTTTGGTTTCTATTTTGCTGGGTTTTCTTTTTTTTCTTTTTTTCCTCCTTTGTTTTTTTAAGATATACACATTAATTTTCCTTGTGCATGGCTAAAATTTTGTTGTTACAGAGTTGAACATTTGTAAATAAATTGTTGGGACAAATACTTTCACAATGCATTATTATTATTGTTATTATTATTATTTAGTTTATTTTTGTAGCATCTATAGAGAAGGTGCCACTTGTAGAATCTTACAAAAATCAGTATGTTCTAACTTGGCACCCTAAGACAGTTGCAGAGAACCATAACAGAATGGGTGTAACAATCTCTGAAAATTTGACCATGTAGTCAGTTATCCAATATATTCCAATTCAGTTTCAAATGAAAACAAAAATGATTTTGAATTTTAAATATTTTTTTATGTTTAGCATTCATTTGGTTGGCCAATGTTCCTGGATTTTATTTGAAACCTTTGAAATAGGGTCGAGCTCTTTGGCAAGACTCTTTACTGTGTTTACTAAATCTGTTTTGCAACAAACTAGGTATCATTTTCAGTTTGTGGTTAAACAGCACATATTTAGTAATCCATAGAAATTGACCCAACTCCCATAGCTTTATGATAACATAAGAATGACAAAAAGCATAGAACAAATTTGTTTCTTAAAATAAAAAGTAAGCAATTGTTATTAATGTAAATTTGTTTCTAGAATGAGGCTATTCCAGCTAAGCATTAAATATAATGAATAATGACTATTGTGTTAAATTTATGGGGGATTAACTACAGAACCCCACTAAGATTGACACATAAACAAATAGGATAACACTAGGTTACTGGTTAATTTGTTGGAGATATTGAACATGAAAATTATATTGAATAAACAGTCACCTCATATTGGCTATTTAATTGTTGAGTTAGAATTTTCAACAGCTCTTACTAAAATAACTAATCTGTCTTTGGATGTCTTAAAATACAAACTTCTCATTCAAGACACATGATCATTCATTCAACTAATAGTTTGCCTGAAAACTAAAAATAATAGTAATAATGATAATAATAAAAAAGACCTTTAACTTAACTAACATACTTGTTAACATATCTATTGATGTTGTTACTGATGTTCTAGTTGTTAATTGTGCAGCATGTTTACTTAACCATGTGTAACCTTTCTAAATTTACTAAACGCATACCAGCACCATATTTTATTTGTTGTTCTTGTTTGTCATATTTATTTATTTATTTATTTTGTGCATTTGCTTGTCAGTTTGTTTATATTAAACTTGTCTTTATGCTAGATTATTTTTATAAATTTTTTGCTAGATTTCATCCAGTTTTTAAAAGAATTTTAAAAAGTAAACATTTTGATATTTCAACAGTTACTACATTTTTCCACATCTGCTACTGTTTCTCTGAGATGATGGATTATATTAACAACAATTTTTATTTTTGCATTTTGTTTCTGACCTGTTTTTTATCATTACATGTGATTACATGTTTCTGTGGAGCAATGATGTAAATTTTAGATCTGGTCATCGATGTGTGCATCTGTTTAAACTGTTTCTTCCTTGCTAAAAGTTTCTTCTTTTTCTTTTTTTGTCCTTCTTATTTTCATAGGCATGGAAACGATGGTGTACTCAGATCTTATCAGCACTAAGGTGAGAATAATTACCTTGATTTGCTCAGGTGTCTTGGGAAAATTTCTTATTGGAACAACTAGCATGTTTAATACAGAGTAATGTGAAAGTGACACAGTAAAAGTAACTTGACATAGAGAAGATGGACAGTGGTAGTGGCACACTTGATTATTTTTTGAGTGAAGTAAGATAGGTGTGAGAAGATGAAGATGAAGAAGAAGTAGTTAATGGAGCATAAGCCATCAACAACTTGACTGTTCTGGGCTGTCTTTTCAGCTTCTTCTCCTGGGTCTTGTTGGTTTTGGATTGCCATCAATGCTTCTGTAACCTTGCTATTTTTCTAGATAGGGGTGTTGTGCCTATGCAAACCCATTTTTACCTCTGGGAAGAGGTGGCCCCATATTAGTTTGGCCTCTGTCCTTTGACCAAAGACATGCACTCTGTCAGCATAGCTCCTGGCATCATTGAGATATACAAGCCATCCATCATACCAAACAAGGACTTGACCTTGTGATGTAGTAGTAGTAGTAAAAAATCTTATGTTAAGACCTCTAACTTGGCAAGAGCAAAAAGAACTGGAATTAAAATGATGCTGCAATAAAATAAATTGAAAATAATAGTGATTTAGTAAAAGGTGCCACCTACCTCTATTTAGAAATTAAGACCAAGGTACTTAAATTACATTGCTGCTGAGATACATTGAGTCTTGAGCGAAGGAATCTTACAATAAAACTAACTGAAAACTGATATCATTCATTCACACTTGTAGAAAGTAACAAAAATGGTAGTGAGGAAATATGGTTCATGATTTTGCATAACCTTGAATGATGTTAAAGCTTTTCTTCATATCATAAATGGGATTTTAACTTTTTATTGTTGTTGGACTCCCAAGTCAAGTCTCATTGAGCAGACCTACAAATTATAAGGGAACCAGCTGTGATTATCCCATCTTTTCCCTGGACAATATGCACAACTACCACTACTTTTTCTAGTTGGCAGTCTCATTTGGTGAGGTGGATTTGGCTGCTATTTCAAGTGGGTTGGATAACTACCTCAAGTACACACCCCTCTTTGGTGCCACTTGTTTGTTATACATTATAATGATGATGGCATGCATGTTGTCTGAGTGAACAAATATATTTATGCCAGCGCCACCTGACTGGCACCCATGCTGGTGGCACATAAAAAGCACCATTCAAGCATGGCCGATGCCAGTGCTGCCTGACTGGCACGTAATAAGCGCCAGTCATGTATGGCCGATGCCAGTGCTGCTTGAATGGCTCTTATGCCAGTTGCACATAAAAGCACCCACTACACTCTTGGAGTGGTTGGTGTTAGGAAGGACATCCAGCTGTAGAAGCCTTGCCAAATCAGATTGGCGCCTGGTGCAGCCTCCCAGCTTGCTAGTTCTCAATCAAACCGTCCAGCCCATGCCAGTATGGAAAGTGGATGTTAAACAATTACAATGATGATGATTATTTTAGAGTAAACAAATTACATTTATTTAGTGTATTAAAATTTTTTTTTATTTTATTTTACATCCTTTTTTTTTTCTTCTTTGAGTTTGCACGTCAATGATGTATTCTTTGTTGGAGCTATTCTTTTTACATTTGGGTGTCCTTACTGTAAACTACTAATTCAAAACTTAAGCTGAAACTTCTTTTTTTTTCCAAAAATTTTATTTCTCCTTTTGTCAATCAAGCAAACTAAAACAAGTGCTATGTCCTTTACTCAGGAGCTCAAAACAATGTCACAGTGTGATGGTCATCCAATACCTTTATTCTATTTTTTGTATTTTATTAATATGTGGGTGTTACATGTGGGGTACAAATGTTCACAGGCTTGGGAACAGAGGGTGTAGGGAGAGTGCTTGCTGCCCCACTAAAATTTGGAGTGGAGTGAAGATGCTTTGAACATTCTCCTGAAAAATTTCATTGCCAAAACAAATGAGCATAGAAACATTTTTGGACTAATCTAAAACATTTTTCCATTATTGGATTTATTTGAAGGCAGCGAGCTGGCAGAAACGTTGGCATGCCAGGTGAAATGCTTAACAGTATTTTATCTGCCATTACATTTTGAATTCAAGGTCCACTGAGGTCGAATTTGCATTTCATCTTCTCGGGGTCGGCAAATTAAGTACCAGTTGCGTACTGGTACTTAATTATTTTTGGCTCTCTCCCCAAAAATTTTGGGCCTTAAGTCTAGAGTAGAAAAGATTATTGGATTTATTTGATTTGATTAATGACTATTATTATTATTATTATTATTATTATTATTATTATACCTATGTTTGTTTTGATATTGAAATTTTTAAAATTTCAAAAGTTTTGGACCTGGGCTTGCACCCCCAAGCAAATTTCATTCTTGCACTTTTATTTATTTTTTTACTTGTTTCAGTTATGACTGCGGTCATACTGGAACACTACCTTTTAGTCAAAGAAATCAACCCCAAGACTTACTCTTTGTAAGCCCACTACTTATTGTCGGTCTGTTTTGCTGAACTACAAAGTTGCGGTTGTGAAGCACTGGTAGCAAAGGCTGAAGCTATAGTAGATGATGCTTGCCCAAAGTGCCATGCAGTGGAACTGAACACAGAACCACGTGGTTGGGAAGCAAGCTTCTTACCACACAGCCACGCTGCATCTATGCAAATGTTTCTTGTAATTCATCTTCATCATCATTTAGCATTTGTATTCCATGACTGCATGGGTGACGGTTTGAGAGATGTGACAGGTCAGAGGACTGTCTAGGTCAATGTCCGTTTTGATAAGGTTTCCTTCTCTTGGATGCCCTCTTTTTCTTAAAGTTCAGTTATTGTTTTATTGATTAATTTTATTTTGTTTGGCTTTAACCTTTATTTTAATTCTATTTTCTAGTTATCTACATTCCTGTGACCCACCGATTATCCATGGTAACCTCACCTGTGATACTATTTTCATCCAACACAATGGACTGGTCAAGATTGGTTCAGGTAAACATAACAAACAGCATCAATACCTCGATCTCCTCATTACTATGTCTAACATGTGTATGTGTGTGTGTATGTGTTTCACATATATTCATTAGTCTTTGTGTTATTTTGTTTGTTTGTTTTTTCAAACATTATTTAGTTTTTCACTCTCTTGTTTTATCGTGCTCAAAATCACAGTTTTTTCTTTTAATGTTTCATAAGCCATGTTGATTTCACTTTCTACTTCATCTCCTAAACCAAACTTTTTATTTCTAATCATTGATATAAAAATCCTGTTTGGGGATTTTTATATGACCACTGTTTTTTTTTTTTTCTTCTTCATCTCTCAATTTTCATGGAAAAAAAAAACTGACAATGTTGGGATATATTAGTTAAGGGCATGGACATAATGTTTTAAAAACATTTGTCAAGTTACAGGCTAATCTGAAAATGCTATAACTGGTGTATTTATTAACTGTAAATTTGTCAGTTCAAATTCATTTAGGTGTTTTTACTATCAGTTGTAGCATTACACTCCAGCACAGAGTAAGTTAACCTTTAACTTACCTGCACATCACTTAGTAAATTGAGAATCTGAAATGATCTAAGCCAAGCGATAAGGCTT
The DNA here is from genome assembly GCF_046866305.1 of Octopus bimaculoides. Lineage (NCBI taxonomy): Eukaryota > Metazoa > Mollusca > Cephalopoda > Octopoda > Octopodidae > Octopus > Octopus bimaculoides. The sequence goes on along the minus strand of NC_142936.1, from coordinate 20,117,999 downwards.
TAATTCTTAAGACCTTACCAAATGGCATCCCTTGTAAAGCCTACAGAAGTTCAACTCCTTTTTTTTAAGTGTCTGTTCATTTATTTTTAAGAACTCATAATCTATTCCTGATAGCAGTGGATAAATCTTATAGTTAGATATTTATTTACTGATGAGTTGATTTTTGCTACATACACAAAGGAAAGAATTTCTCTGTTTATTTCAGTGGCTGGCTTTAAAAGGTCAGCACTTAGATGTCAAACACTTCGTTCATGATTCTTAAATGTGCTAATGAAAGGGAGATTCTTGGCATTCTTTTGTTGTATGACGGATTCAACAATGTGTTCTTTGGTTGATGGATGATGATTGTCACTAAATTCAGTTTTAATAATAGTTAAATTATTATCCAAAATGACTTAGACAATATGAAAAAGAATTAGAGATTTCTCATTCATACTTGTTTCAAATGAAAATAATTATGTGGTAGCAATATATCAATATGAACTGATGCAATATTATTTATTGATTTAAAACTGTACATGTTGAAGTAATACACATGTATCTATCTACTGTGTCATTTTATCTGATGATAGCTTAGACTGTCTGAGTAGTCATTTGAACTACTATCTTTATTCTGTTTTTATATACGTTTCTATGTACTGACCTGATGATTTATCATCAAAATATTTAAAGCAATTCCCGAAACAGCTACAGCAATACATTCATATGTACTAATCCATACACAATCAATTTTATGCACACTCAAGAAATATATAGATGTAAGCACACAGTTATACCCATACCTCCATGCAACATACGCAATAAACTGTTCTGTAAAGGGTGTGGATATATGTTTATAGTTGGTAATTGTTTTGTCATTAAAAATAGTTTGGAGTTCATCTGTCATTATTTATCTGCACATAACCAAAACAACAGTTAACATAGCTTAGATTTCAACATGTAGTTACTTGTACCATAAGTCAATGTATAGAAAAGTGACAAATATCTGCTGTAGCAATGTTTGTGAAATAATTGGATATTGTTGGATGAAGAAGATATCTACAGGATGAGCCTATGCTTACAAGTAGGGCTTCTCTTATAGGACCCTGTGATGTTTGACAAAAGATGCAAAACAGCTGTATTACTTAAAAACTTATAAATTGCTAGACCATCTTAAAATGTTTGGCTAGTTAAAGAAAGAGTTTTTTTACACTATTTAAAGCTTATTCATGAAGACAATTTCTGAGAAACTAGTATAATTCAAACAGATGACGTTCCTTTGAAAACATTCTACCAGTGGAAAATAACCTTCTTTTATGGAAAAACAAACTAAAACTCTAGATCAGTGGTTCTCAGCAAGGGTTCATATGACCCTTAGTGGGGTCCATATAAGATTTTGTTGTTAAAATTTATCTGCCATGTGTTGGTTATACTTCTACAGTACACAAAATATTTTAACAGTTTTTATACAATTCCTAATATTTAATTATAAAAATATAATAGGGAATTTTTTTTTAAAACATCAAACATTGGCAAAAAATGGTTAAGAACCATTGTTCTAGATGAAATAGTATCCAGATTAGTTGCTACTGATGAATCTCCAATGAATGCAATAGTTACAAGTGGTAAAGCTATTGTAATTAATACTTTGGGTTTACTGAAGAAGGTTCTCATTTAATACAAATAATTCAAAGGCAATATGATTTGGAGAAAAAACAACTAGCTGATAGAAAGAAGAGTTTTGAAAAATTAAGTATTTCTTTAGGTGAAATAAACATTGCTGCTTAATCACAGATGTTTGAATGTGAATGTACATATGTCAAGTAAATTCTGGAATTTAGGAATGATCAGAATTTATTTAAGTTCATCTGCTGAAAAGTTAACTGAATCTTTTGAAACAAACTCTGAATTCAATCTCAATTTGGAAAGAAATAGAGTTGCAGTCATAACTGATGCAGCATGTGTCACAGTTGAATTTGGTAAGGAACAGCAAGCATCAGTGAAATGCATGCAATTCATTTGGCTGTCTGAGATGTTCTCTACAAGAAAACGTAATTGTAATGAAGCTAATTTAACTAATGACCCTTCAAACAATGACAAATTTGGCAATGGTGGCACTGAGAAGGGCTAAGGACAAGAATTTTTGAAAAATGATTATAGACAGTATAGTATGTGTGTCTGTGTGTCACTGTCTGTGTTTATGTAAGGAGCGGGGGTATACAAAGTGAGTGAATGAGTTAGGAACACAAAGTATTTAATTATACACATAATCACTTTTTAGTACATTGCTAAACTGTAGATTTATTTCCTTTCTGGCACTCATTAATTTAGGAAGTCATTGATAGCATATTCTTTCTGTTTCGGGCTTGTTTTAATGAATGAAGGTTTTTCTCTCCGTTCTACCAAATAAGAATAAACCAATAAATAATTGACTAACTAGATTGCTGACCAATTACCAGTGTTAGTTTTCCTGAAGCTTTAAAACACTATCCTAGGCTAAATAGTTAACCAAAAGTACTTTCTTCTACTAATCTTTTCAGCTACAAGGCTCGTTAAGCAAACAACTATTCTAAAAGGTTGTTGTTTTTTTTTTGTTATATATGTCAGAAATATTTCAAAACTTGTATGAAATATGTTGCAGTTGAAGATATTTTCATTATTATTTCTCTTACAATTGATATTGTTGTTATTGTTAAAACCAATTAAATCAGTAGACTGTATAAAAAAAGAAACATACCTTGCAGTGTTTGCTGAGGTTCTTTTACATCCTTCTTACATTCTTTTGAAGGTGGGTGTCAATAAAATAAGCAAACAGCCAAGTAGGAAGGTCAGTTTAATGAAGCACATCCTCCTTCAACTATTTTGGCCTTGTGCTTATTTTAGAAATCATTATCATTAACTGACAGTATTATTTGAGCAATGCTTTACTGTATTTGTTCTGGCTCTTTGCGTTCTGGTTTCAAATCCTGATGAGGCCAACTTCACCTTTCATCCCACTGGGGTTGATAGACTAAAGTACCAGTGAAGCACTGGATATTGGCTAATACCCCTCTCCTCAATTTTTGGCCTTATTCCTATATCAGAAACCATTATTATTATTGTTATGTGATTAAAACTCACAGCTTTGGGTATCATGGAAAGTGTCAGCTGTCCACAGCCAGAAGACTAAGGTGACCCTTGTTTACTGGTCATGCTTCAAGAACCCTGAGAAGAATTCTTGCAGTTCCAAGCAATGCTGATTTTTGTAGGTGTTCTACCTTCACACTTGCACCAATTTTTTTTAGCCATGTTGGTAGTTGAGTGCTGATACTTCCAAGTGCACCAATTACTATTGGAACCACGTCTCCTCTCCTCATTGGCCACAAACTTCGTATTTCCCACTTCAAATTTTCATAGTTGTTTATTTTTTCTTCTTTCAGTTTGATCCTGTTGTCACCGGGGCATGCTATGTTGATTATCATACATGTTCTTTCTTTTTTATTCACCACAACAATATCTGGTTTCCAAAGTCTGGTCAGATGATTGCACTGGATCATTGTATCCCACAGGATATTGCAATTCTCCTTCTGGGGTTTTCTCATACCACGTCTTTGCTCTTTGTAGGCCATGATTTCCACAGAGCTCCCAATGGATCATTCTTGCCACATCGTCATGGCATGTTTTGTATTTGCATTGTGCCAAATACGAGCATTCACTAATGATGTGCCATACCATTTCACCCCTCTCACCACACATTCTGCATTTGTCGCTGTTGGTAGTGTTGTCTATTCTGCGCTTCATATAATTGGTCTTTAACACTTGTTCTTGAGTTGTGCATATGAGTGCTTCTGTCTCTATCTTCAGGTTACTCCTCTTCATCCAAAGCCACTGGTCCTCTCTATCTGTCTTTGCATTCACATCTCTTGCAAACTGACCGTACATTTTTTTCTTTCCATGCTTTTTTTTTTTTTGATGTTCATTTCTTGTTTAAATTTTTTTTTCATTACACACTTTTCAGTTTTGATGATGCCAGCCTTCTTTGTATGTTTCAACAATGGCTCCATGGCATTTTTTATATACCACTCTAAGCTGTTTTCCTCTGCTTCAATACAGTCCTGGTGACTGATCAAACCCCTCCCACCCATTACTACTATTATTATTATTATTATTATTATTATTATTAAGAAGAAGAAGAGTGTGATATGATTTGTAACAAGTAGGGATTGGGATTGACTCTGATTATTGGATTGAGCAATATTTCAACAGTATGTTTTGTCTTCAAAATCTCTCTCTCTCTCTCTCTCAAATAATCAAGACAGTACAAAAGCTGGCTGCACTGTACCTAGTTTAAAAACTTGCTATCTTAAGTTCAGATGATAGGCAAAATCTCTCTGGTTGTAATCAAAATTGATAACAACACTATATTACAAATCCATTAAACAGGAAAAGAATTAGGATTGATTAGTTTACAAAGAAGCTTTTTACCTCGAAGAAATGATAAGAATTAAAAAGGAGGTTGTGACCTTCACTTTTTAAGCTCTACTTAATTAAGTCTAATGATAACTCATGGATGATATTAACATTGTTATTTTATTTATTGTATGAGTGCATAGGAGTGGCTGTGTGGTAAGTAGCTTGCTTACCAACCACATGGCTCCAGGTTCAGTCCTACTGCGTGGCACCTTGGGCAAGTGTCTTCTACTATAACCTCGGGCCGACCAAAGCCTTGTGAGTGGATTTGGTAGATGGAAACTGAAAGAAGCCCGTCGTATGTGTGTGTATATGTTTGTGTTTCTGTGTTTGTCCCCCCCAACATCGCTTGACAACCGATGCTGGTGTGTTTACGTCCCTGTAACTTAGCGGTTCGGCAAAAGAGACCAATAGAATAATTACTAGGCTTACAAGTCTTGGGGTCGATTTGCTCGACTAAAGGCGGTGCTCCAGCATGGCCACAATCAAATGACTGAAACAAGTAAAAGAGTATATCACAATAGGTGAACAATAGTGTTGTTGTACTTACAAGTTTCAATGGGCAAATCATTGATCCTCTTCGTTTGTTTTCCTTTTTTAAGGTGAAACTTTGTCAGAGAAATTGAGAAGTTATCAGCTATGTCGTAAAGTATGATTTAATATCAAGACTCAGTAATATAATAGTAACTAAGGTTTGTTTTGTATCACTGAAATATATCTCAGTTGTGTTTATAGATTTAGGGTTGGGTTAGGAAATCAGAAATGGAGTGGCCGTTATAACATTTGTAGTCTTGTCAGATGAGTGCAGTTGAAGTTCAGCTTGGAGTTATGTAGTTTGATTCATTCATTTTTCCATGCTTACTTGGGTTAGATGACTATGTTAAGCAAAGCATTGTTTTAGAGCTGGATACCCTTCCAGTTACTAACCCTTACCTGTTTTTCAAACAAGGGATCTCTTATTCAAAGGCCCAAAGTGAATGGACGATTTGTTGTCTCGGGAACTGACAACAACAACTTTACCTGTATGTTGTAACTTTCATAGAGCTTATGCACACATGTGCGTGTGACATTCTTTCAATTTCTGTCTACTCACAAGGCATAGCTGGCCTGGTGCTAAGATGCTCACCTAAGGTTTTCACACAGCAAGGCTAAACCCAACACCACTTTGTTGGGAAGTAAACTTCTTAAGCATATTGCCAGGCACATAAAAAAGAAAAAGAAAAAATAGACAGGGACGGAATTTTACAGAATTAATTTCTGTTTAGCAAGGTGAGGCACAGTAGTAATGAACTAAGAAGGGTGTTGCATCAGGTGCATCTGAGAGAAATGAAGCTTACTTTTTCAAGGTGTGATCGTACCTTACTGAAAGGCATGACATCATGCTGTAACTGAGTAAAAAGATCATGCTCAGTGGAGGCCAAGAGTCTACTCTGACTGCCATAAATTCTATATTAAAAATGCAATAGAATCTTTTGTAATGTTTAAATAGCTGCACTTCATAATTTACTCATATCATTTCCAGATCTAGGACATTGTGACAGTCAGAACATAATTTTTATTTTATTACTGTGTGTGGTGGTGGTGGTGGTTTTGTATTGATTGTTAATTTTCCCAAAGCTTAGTTACCTGTTGGCTATGATCTGAAGTACTGTTTGTCTTGCCCCCCCCCTCTCTCTCTTTCTCTCTCATTAATTGTACTTTACTTTTGATTCCTACCAGTGGTCTGATACTGAATCTTTCTCTCTGCTTGATACAATATTGCTCTGTTTTATGCATGTGTGAGAGAAAGAGAGAAGTAGGGTCTGAAAACAACAGCTAGCAGTAATTAATCTTATCTAAAGTGTAAGTAATTGAATAGCTATTAGTAACTTGTTATTGTGTTGTATTGTAACAAGTGGTTGCACAAAACAACATTAGTTGCATTTCTAGCCAACTGATAGTAGTAACCTATCTCTGTGAAGGTGTTGAGTGAAGCAGTGCATCACCAATACTCTATATAGTTGGCGTTTTCTTTGAGTAATGGATACATCTGTTATCTTTGACCTTATGAATCAGTGATAACAGAGAAACTATAGATGTAGCTTAGTTTTGTAAAATTCATGAAGATTATGGCTGCAACTTTCTTAATTCACACCCACACACACACACACACACACACACACACACACACATATATATAAGTGCATTATGGCAAACATGCACACATGAAAGTGTGTATGTGCAGTAAGACTAAATGGTTAAAAAGTTCACTTTGAAACTGTACAATCCTAGGTTCAATCTCACTCTGGCATCATGGGCAAATGTAATTTTGTATAGCCTTAGTTCAACACATATCTTGTGAGTAAAAGCAGTATAGGAGCCTCTTGGATGGATTATACCTGAAATTCAGAGCTACTGCCTCATTACATCCTACTATCATGATTCTGCCTGAGAATTACATCAAGAGCTCTTACAGACTCCAACATGGCTGTGTGGTAAGGGTAAGAAGTTTACTTCCCAACCACATGGTTCCAAATTTAGTCCTACATTATGGTACCTTAGACAAATATCTTCTGCTATAGCCCCAGGCCAAGTTAAAGCCTTGTTAGTGGACTTGGTAGTCAAAACTGAAAGAAGCCAGCTAGTCTGGTTGTGTTTATATACATAGAGAATTGAAGAAACTTATACAAGAATGAATTAATGTTGATTACATAAGAAAATAATTCATCTCTAACAGTGGCATAAGGTCACAAATTACTTGTCAAAATATTAGAACTGTAAGTAATGAGTATTATTGTACTTCAAAAAAACCATAGTTGTCATTCACAAGAGAGTACGTCTTGGCAGCATGTACCATGCTTTTTACTAATTGTTTTAGGTGATGCCATGCATGGTTTCAGGCTTAGTCCCATTGCATGTCATCTTGGGCAAGTGTCTTCCACTATAGCCGGAGCTGATCAAAGCCTTCTGAGTGGGTTTGGTAAACTGAAACTAAAAGCCTATTGTTAATGTGTGTGTTACTGTCCCCTGCCTTGACATTGTGATAGTTGTTAAACAACTGTCACTGTTACACAAGCAATTTCCTTCATTTCCAATCACCTGTGAAACATGTTTGGCCATAGGGAAAATATTACCCAACTTGGAAACAGGTGAGGGTTGGTGACAGGAAGAACATCCAGCCATAGCAAATCTGCCTCAACAAATACCAACCCACGCTTGCATGGAAAAGTGGATTCTAAAATGAACCTATGTAGTCGCAAGCAGACACACAGACATATTCTTCATGTTCCCTTTCTTATCACAAAGGATTATTGAGAATGTGACAGCTGGTGGGAGAGAAGGCTCCGCTAGCAACCTGGTTGGTGCTCATTTTCAACTGAGAAGACTGAAGTATCATGAAATAAAATAACTTGCACAAGGATCCAACATGCCACTAAGTCAAGGAATTGAACTCGTGATGCCATGAGCCAAACACCTCAACCACCGGTACATCAACATAGAAAGATGTGGCTTGTACATCAACAGAACTATTAAGTAAAATAATAATACAAATGAACATTTACAGACAACAAGAAACATGATCATGGATTCTTTTCCCAGTTATTAGTCTTTTTTCTAAAACTTCATAAACCATATTATCAGAAGCTTCTCCAGTTCTCCCACATAGGTTTTTCATTAAGCTGAACACATGCTGTGTATTCAAAGAGCACTTAATCTTGCATAGTATGAAGTACTAGTATGAAGGGTGTGAAGGCATTAAAAACAATTATGTTCATGTTACTAAGATTGTAGAATGCTATATCACAGCAAGTAAGATCTTAGACCAATTTGATTGGTTACTTTAATCCACCTTAATCCTAATAATACACTCACACACACATATATACATATAGAAAGGAAATAGGAAAGAAATATATATATATTACACACACACACATTTAAATGTTGAAGTTTGCAAACAAAAGAAGAAAAGCGTACTTGGTATACAGTGTTGAGTACATTGTTTAAATTGAATTTATTTTCTTGTGACTCAGATTTCCTAACACTGTGGCCTTTAGATTCCACCCACCTACCCCTTTTACTAACACTGAGTGGGTTCATTCAGCTATACGTGGCTTTCACAAAATAACATTTAGAATAGGTTCAATAAAAGTTATAGCTACACTCAGAAAAATGAACATGCTCTGATGTACAGAAAACTAGTTTGAAATCCAACAGTCTCCTAAAAATTACAGCGGCATAAAACTTGAAACCTGAGAAAGAGAAATCAGTATAAATAAGCGATTTGTGTATATATGTGTGTTTGGAGAATATCTTCCTATATCGTAAACAGGATATAATTACATCTAGCTGTAAAGTACATTGTTTCATAAATCCTTTGAGTGTGTGTATGTCTATCTGAGCATGCATATATGGGGTGTCATTTACATACTTGCTCTAAAAAAAAAAAAAATTTTTTTTTTTTAACTGCCCCCCCCCCCTCTCCTTCCTTGCCTCCTTTTTCCCCACCCTATAATCTTAATCCTTTACTTCTCCTTTTTCACAGATACTGGAATTTTATATCCACTGAGCTCTGAAACTGGTATTACAATATTGCTCAATCTTTTCTCTTGCCTCCATCCCCTCTTTATCTCCATCTATCTTCTCATTCACTGTATTATGACTCCATCACATCTGCTAATTACTTCTTTTTCTAACTTAACAACTGAATCTTCCACTTTTGCCATATTTTCATTTTATCTTTTTTCTCCATTCATTCATTCATCCTCCTCCCATCAGAATCGTTAAAGCACAAAGTAAAATGCCTTACGGTAGTTCTTCTGATTCTTCACATTCTAAGCTCAAATTCCAACAAACTCAACTTGGCCTGTCATCCTTTCAGAGTCAGTCAAATACTAGGGTTCATGCAATCGAATACCCCCCCCCCCCCTCCCACTGAAATTCCTGGTTTTGTGACAAAATTTTTGAAGAATTACTGTTGTTAAGGTGGCAAATGATAGAATCATTAGCATGTTGGACAAAATGCCTAGCAGCATTTCTTTTGGTTCTTTACATTCTGAGTTCAAATTCCAGTGGGGCTGACTCTACCTTTCATCCTTTTGGGGTTGACAAAATAAGTACCAGTTGAGTACTGGGATCAATATAGTCAACCGTTTCTTTCCCCCTAAAATTGCTGGCCTCTATTATTAACTGCTTTTTGTTATTTAGTTTCATTTCTTTACACAAGATTTTATCTGCCATATCATTCTGGGGCTCCAACAAAAGAAGTTCACTTGTGTTGATACTGTACTAAATGCTGCCTTGATGTGTTTAGGTACATGTCCTTTAAGTTCTTGAGTTCAAATCTTACTGGGTTAAATTTGCATTTCATTCTTTGTGCTGGGTAGGGTTCAATGAATTAAGCCTCAGTAGTATATTAAGAGGCAATTAAATCATCTACCACCCCTCTATTCCTCTATGGCCTTGTACCAATTATATATTACCACTGCCATTTATATTATTTAAAAACAAATTTTAATTTTCAACATGTCATTTTCCTCACTCTGACTAATAACCTTGCATGTTTTCAGTCTCTTTGTCAATAGAAACTGTCAAAACATTGGCTGTTCCAATAATTTTTTCCCTTCATTTCCTCTTTGTTTTGTATTAACCTTTCACCTAATCAATAACCAGCCATAATTTGCATATTCTCTTGCATCTCTCTTTCATCTCATCTCTGCTGCAGGTGCTGGTGCTTTGTCTCATTCTCTCTGTTTCTTCCCTCCTCATCCTCTCGAACAATAACAATTAAAACAATAACATGAATGAACCGTACTTAGTCCTAAATATCTATAACACCATACTTATTATTCTAACAGTGACACTAGACCATTGATTGGAGGTGAGTGCAGTTATTTAAATCATCTCCAAGTATTCTATTATTATTGGCACTATCTTATTGATTCCTCCATGCAAGAATGAAAGGCAGAGTTGATCCCCACAAACTTTGAATTCAGAATGTACAGAATTTTAATAAAAATAATGGTTTTTTGGATATAGTACCATTTTAGTTTTTATCATTATTATTATTGTTAGTCCTTTAGCATTTAAACTGGTTTTATCCAACCCAAATTTTCTGCCTGTTTTATATTCAATCTGACCTGATCTAGCCTTTCATATCTACCTTACGATATCATTCAAAAAAACAAAGAATCACTTGATTCAACTCCCAAAGCTATGAAATAATGCTTGATAAATTCAAAACCATGTGAATAGATGAACATTACATTTGACAGAGCATTCTGAATGCTAAAGGTTTAAGGTAAGGGGTTATCAATTCTAGGATATTACTGGTGATATTTTAACAGTCATAAAGGAATAAAAGGCCTTGGCTAGTCTAGGTGCATAGAAAGCTGAAAGAGTATATAATGTAAGGCTTTTAGAGCAGCATTCTACTTGGTTTTGCCCTTCCCCCTCTCCATCATTACCATGAAACAAAAATTATTATTAACTGCATTAGTACAAGGCCTGAAATTTGTAAGGAAAAAGTATAGGCAATTGAATAAAGTCCTTTATACACTTGTTGTTTATCTGAAGGCTTGAGTTTAATTTCATTGCAGGTGTATTTAGTCAGTTGAGTTAACATAGCTACTGATGGTCCAGATCATTAGGGAATGGTGTCTAAGATAAACCAGCATTCTGTCTACTGAGAGATTTGTCTTTTTATCCACTTCATGGTAAGAAACTAAAGCTTAGCATCAGACCAAAAAAATGTGCCTTAGCTGAGAAAAAAATATTTAGTTATTTTGTAATAAAATTTTTGGTGATAGTGTTAGTAGTAATAGCAGGAAGAAGATAACATTTCATGGGGAGAGGAGGTACCTCTCCACCACCATCCACCACCAAAAGCAGATTTGATCTTAGCAAAGATCTTTGGATAAATCTTTCCAGCCAGTGCCAATTTAGAAAAAAAAATGACATTAATGTGGGGAAAATTGGAAATTGTATCTTCCTTTTCTAGAAGTATAAACACTTTGGATTCAACTTTTATTGCAATCTTGAGTTCTATGTTTATCAGATTTAGGTTTGATATTTGAAATAGAACACAGATGAGAGTTTATTGGAATTTGTTGCTTGTTTGTATTTATTTATGTTTTTTCCAAATTCCATTGAATTTTTTTTCCATTTGCTTTCAGCTAAGATTATAGGGTCTTACATATTAATGAATTGTGATAATAATGATAATAATAATAATAATAATAAGGTTGCTACTAAAAGTTAGGTAATAAATATGTTTGTTAATGTATGTATGTGTGTTTAAGTGTATGCATGTGCGAGAGAAAGAGAGTGTGTGTTTTGTTTTCCTGTGATTATACTGCCTTAGTTTTTCATATCAAAACAATCAAGAGCCTTTGTTATTCTTGGCAGTTACGTCTTTTAATTATTATATTAATTTGTGAAGTGGAAGCGCAATGGCCCAGTGGTTAGGGCGGCGGACTTGCGGTCATAGGATCGCAGTTTCGATTCCCAGACTGGGCACTGTGAGTGTTTATTGAGCGAAAACACCTAAAGCTCCATGAGGCTCCGGCAGGGGATGGTGGTGAACCCTGCTGTATTCTTTCACCACAACTTTCTCTCACTCTTTCTTCCTGTTTCTGATATGCCTGTAATTCAAAGGGTCAGCCTTATCACGCTGAATATCCCCGAGAACTACGTTAAGGGTATACGTGTCTGTGGAGTGCTCAGCCACTTGCACGTTAATTTCAAGAGCAGGCTGTTCCGTTGATCGGATCAACTGGAACCCTTGACGTCGTAAGCGACGGAGTGCCAACAACAACATAATTTGTGAATCATTCTGTAAAGGAATGGTTTATCATATTTTTTCTCTCTTCTGTCTTTCTCCCTCCATCTTTCCTTATAGTTATGTGTCTCATGTTGCATGTATGAAGAGATTGGAAAGATATGGGAAACTCTGAGAGAGGAAGAATACTAAGACAATAATGATAATACCACTTAGACGAAAACTATTAACAGATTCTATATTTAACCAGGTTCTAATATTAGTTTCAAATTTTGGCACAAGGCCAGCTATTTCGAGAAGGGGATAAGTCGATTACATTGGTCCTAGGGTTCAATAGGTATGTATTTAATCAGCCTCAAAGGGATGAATGGTAAAGTCAACCTCAGTGGAATTTGAACTCAGAATGTAAAGACAGATAAAATGCTTAGCAGCATTTTGCCTGGTGTGCTAACGGTTCTACCAGCTCGGTGCCCTACCAAGTACTAATATTGATATGTAAATAATTGTGTATTCTGGCATGTTTACTTGTTAATACTTGGTGAAAATGCATTTAAATCTAAATATCTAGAGGGAATGAATTTAATGACATTGTTAGGAATGTGGTACAAACAAGCCAAAGAAATTTCAAATGTTGGTACTGTAACAGAATATGGATTTCTAGCATTGCCACAAGACATTTTGTGGGAGCATATATATTCAATTATAATCAGTACTTGACCCAAAAAACAAAAGTTGACCACAGCAAGGTTTGAATTTCATTCTAAAGGAATGTAACTGAATGCTGCAAAGTAATTTTTACCAATGTTCTTGTAATTCCTTTAATTAAATGCCCTAACAAAATGATTTCCCACATATGATAAGCTGTGTGGTAAGAAGTTTCCTTCCCAATCACATGGTTCTGGATTCAGTTGCATTGCATAGCATCTTCAACAAGTATCCTCTGCTATAACCCTAGACTAACTAAAGTCCTGTAAAACAGATTTGATAGACAAAAACTGAAGGGAGCCCATCTATGTGTGTGTATGTACATTACTATCTTCTTGCCGTGACAGCACATGATAGTTATAAAAACAAGTATCACTGTCATGCAAGCTGTGTCCTTTGTTTCCAATATTCTTTGAAAACCTATCTGGTTATGGAGAAATATTACCTTACTTAGAAACAGGTGATGATTGATGATAACTATTCTACTGTTATCTACAGGTCTGTTTTGTGTAAGAATCAATAGAATAGCCTTGGGAATTGAAAAGTACAATTACTGGTTAAAAAAAGTCTGAGATGGACTAAATGCTAAGTGAGCTTGTATTGCATTTCATACATTAAGTCATCGTTATTATACTACTAACTAAGGTGACGAGCTGGAGAATGGTTAGCAGCATTTCATCCATCTTTACACTCTGAGTTCACTTCGCTTTCCATCCTTTTGGGGTTGATAAAATAAGTATTAGTTGAACACTGGGGTTGATATAATCAACTAGCCCCCTCCCACCAAATTCCAGGTCTTGTGCCAATTGCAGAAAAGAAGACTGCAAGCTGGCAGAATTGTTAGCACACCAGGCAAAATGCTTAGTGGCATGTCGTCTGTCTTTGTTCTGAGTTCAAATTCCAATAAGATCAACTTTTCCTTTCATTCTTTCAATGTCAATAAGTACCAGTTGTGTACTAGGGTCGATGTAATCAACTTACCCCCCTCCCTGTAAATTGCTGGTCTTGTACCTAAATTTGAAACCATAGTTACATTGCTAACTTAGTGAGATACTACAGGGGCAAATTATTGTCCATAACATTTTATTGATTTCCTTCAATTAATATTTGATTTTAAGAACAGCATGAATCTTTCAGAAACCACATCTCTTATGGCTAAAAATGTTATCATTCATGCTTTTGTTAAACAAAAAGTCTTTTATCTTTCTAATATCCTTTATTTGTACACTCTAGTGGAATTGGTAATGAGATTGCTTGGCAAGAAGTAGATTATTATATGATTGAAATCCTGAATGTGGTATTAGTGTTTGTTTGTTTTTGTTTTGTTTTTTTTCTTGAGTGGAGGGATTATTCTTTTTCTTTGCTGTCTCAGACTGGTACTGGAGTGTCTGTCATTAATATTAAAATTAAAACCGCAGCTATTCCATTATTATTCTTTTAATTTGTTGCGACAAATGAAGTCACTGAATTCTGAAAGTGTGTGTGTGTTGTGGAAATTAGTTGAAACAGTAAACAACCAAGAAAGAACTGATGTTGAAAATAAGTCTCTTGTGACTGACTGAGAAGATTAGTGTTGATAACCGAAACACAATCAAATATTTTTCTCAAACTAAAACTAAGCTAGTGTGAATTGTTAAATGCTGTTAAGACATTTTTGATTATTTCAGAAAAACTGTATATTAATTGCTTATCCATAACAATCACCATGTTGATAGTATCTGTCTACATGTTTTGTAATTCTGATCTAATTTTATAGAAAAAGGTCTTAATTTAGAAACAGTGATGCCACTAATAAACTTAGTATTGTATTACCCTTTTACTGGTTTCATTCATTGACCTGTAGTCAAGCTGGGACACTGCTCTGAAGCATTTTTAGCTGACCACATACTTCAGTTTAGTACTTGTCTTATGGATATCTATTTGTTGAGCAACTGTTATGCTATATAGAAGACTACAATATAAACACACAGAGGCATCAAGCTGTTAGATCAGGTTATGAAAGTTACAGAGAGGGTCATAGCCCAACTAATTAGGGAGCGAATCAATTTAGATGAGATGCAGTTTGGGTTCGTGCCAGGTAAAAGCACTACTGATGCCTTATTTCTAGTGAGACAGTTGCAAGAGAAATACCTAGCTAAGGATAAACCTCTGTACCTGGCTTTCGTTGACATGGAGAAAGCCTTTGACAGGGTCCCCCGATCCCTTATCTGGTGGTCAATGAGGAAACTTGGGATAGAAGAATGGTTAGTGAGAGCTGTGCGAGCCATGTACAGAGATGCTGCCAGTAAGGTGAGGGTTGGAAATGAGTACAGCAATGAATTCCGGGTAGAGGTAGGGGTCCACCAAGGTTCTGTCCTCAGCCCCCTATTATTTACCATAGTCCTCCAGGCAATCACAGAGGAGTTCAAGACAGGTTGCCCCTGGGAGCTCCTCTATGCTGATGACCTTGCCCTAATTGCGGAGTCACTATCAGAACTAGAGGAGAAGTTTCAGGTGTGGAAGCAAGGTCTAGAATTGAAGGGCCTTAGAGTCAACCTAGCTAAAACCAAAATCCTAATAAGTAGGAAGGTAGATAAAACACAAACCCCTTCAGGTAGATGGCCCTGCTCAGTATGTAGAAAAGGAGTAGGTAGTAACTCTATAAGATGTACCCGGTGCAAGCTATGGACACATAAGAGGTGCAGCAACATCAAAGGCAGGTTAACTAGCAAGTTAGTTTTTGTTTGTGGCAGATGTTCAGGTGCAATAAAGACTGCAAACAAACAGGAAACAACTTCTATCTCATTCCAGGGTGAAAAACTAGAGGTAGTCGATAGCTTCCGCTATCTGGGCGACCAAGTTAGTAGTGGGGGTGGGTGCGCTGAAAGTGTAGCTGCTAGAATAAGAATAGCCTGGGCAAAGTTTAGAGAGCTCTTACCCCTGCTGGCGACAAAGGGACTCTCACTCAGAGTAAAAGGCAGACTGTATGACGCATGCGTACGAACAACCATGCTACATGGCAGTGAAACATGGGCTGTAACTGCTGAGGACATACGTAAGCTCGCAAGGAATGAAGCCAGTATGCTCCGTTGGATGTGTAATGTCAATGTGAATACCCGTCAGAGTGTAAGTATCTTGAGAGAAAAGCTGAACATTAGAAGCATCAGTTGTGGCGTGCAAGAGAGACGATTGCGCTGGTATGGACATGTGGTGAGAATGGAGGAGGATAGCTGCGTGAAAAAGTGCCACACCCTAACAGTTGAGGGAACCCGTGGAAGAGGTAGGCCCAGGAAGACCTGGGCTGAGGTGGTGAGGCAAGACCTTCGTACATTGGGCCTCACCGAGGCGATGACTACGGACCGAGACCTTTGGAAATGGGCTGTGCGTGAGAAGACCCGGCAAGCCAAGTAAGATCGTTGCCAGTGCCCCTGGACTGGTTCTTGTGCGGTTGGCACATGAGATGCACCATTTTGAGCGTGGCCGTTGCCAGTACCGCCTGACTGGCTCCTGTAGGATTTTCGAGCGAGATCGTTGCCAGTGCCCCTGGACTGGCTTGTGCGGGTGGCACATAAAAGACACCATTTCGAGCGTGGCCGTTTTCGTGCGGGTGACACGTAAAAGCACCCACTACACTCTCTGAGTGGTTGGCGTTAGGAAGGGCATCCAGCTGTAGAAACTCTGCCAAATCAGACTGGAGCCTGGTGTTGCCATCCGGTTTCACCAGTCCTCAGTCAAATCGTCCAACCCATGCTAGCATGGAAAGCGGACGTTAAACGATGATGATGATGATGACATGGATGCATGCACGCACACGCACGCACATATATAGGCGCATGCATAGCTGTGTACTCAGAAACTTGCTTCCCAACCAAATAGTTCCGAGTTTGGTTCCAGTATGTGGCATTTTGAGAAAGTGTCTGCTACTGTAAGCCTCAGGCCAACCAAAGCCTTGTAAGTCGATTTGGTTGATGGAAACTGAAAGCTCATCATATATATATATATATATATATATATATATAGTGTGTCTTTGTGTCTACAGGAACCCCATTTTGGTTATTACACAACATTCATGACCAGATGTGGCCAGTTTAAATGATAATGGGTTTATCTGAAATTTATTCTTCAAAAAATTATAATACTAGAGGTAGTAGTTCTCTACGAAGTGCTGTTTAGGGATGTGCTGTGGCCATAGTAAAAAAAAAACAAACAAACAAGAATTTATAAGTTAAGGAAGAAGTTGGGAAAATAAGCAAAATGATTTCTTTTCAGTTATATGCTGGTTAACTTCCAAATTAGTAATTCCGGTTTTTACATCCTGCATCTTTTTAATTATTGTAATAAAAGTCATTATATATGACATTTAGCTCAATTTTTCTCCCAACCTGGAGGGCATATGCCTACTAAATTAAGAAGTTGAAGAGAGGGTGCCAACTCAGTAATAATTGCCAACACTAAGGGATTACTTTTAGTTCCAAATTAATATTCAGATAATTGCGATGACTCTAAATCTGGTCATGATATTCATTGCATGGTTTTAACACTAGGTTTATAAGAAAACACCATTTTTCTAATGTGTCTCAGTTTTCATTCCGAAAAACAATTTAGATGCTAATCTAATCTTCTGTGTGTGTGTGTGTGTAACCCATGCTTAAGGACGAAAATGAGCACAAAACTACATGTGTGTATATATATATATATATATATATATATATATATATATATATATATATATATATATATATATATATATATATATATATATATATACTTTTACTTTTTTATTTGTTTCACTTATTTGACTGTAGCCATGCTGGAGCACTATCTTGAAGGGTTTTAGTCGAACAAATCAACCCACCCCAGAACTTATTTCTCAAGCCTTATTCTATTGGTCTCTTTTGCCAAACTGCTAGATTACAAGGACATAAACACACCAACACCAGTTTTCAAACAGTGATGGGGGACAAAGACACACATACATGTATATATACATATACGACTGGCTTCTTTCAGTTTCCGTCTACCGAATCCACTCACAAGGATTTGGCCAGCCTAAGCCTATAGTAGAAAAGACTTACCCAAGGTGAGACTGTAAAATTTCATTTTTGGAACAGTCGTTCTTGAAGGACCCAGTAAACTATAAATCATAAACATGTAAATATTTGGTTGGAAAACCCTTTTGGATAGAAAAAATCGAGGGCTGCTTGTGGGACTTGAACCCACATTACCTGCAGACAGTCGTTCTACCATTGGACCAAAGCAATCTTTGAATTTCTCTATCCATTTTAGAAACTTTATTCTTACCAGTGAGAATTATGTGCTGTTGACATCATAAGAATTTATAAGCTTTCAAGAGAACATGAAATATAACATTCAGTGTAATATATATATGTAAGAACGACCGTGCGAACCCAAAAAGGAGAAATGGTGACGAATGGAAAAACAGGCTCCTTTATTAAACGCGTCACACGGTCGAACACAAAATATATCAAATGATATATATATATATATATATGTTATACTTCGATAACATAGAGAATTCGTAAATGCCAGTAAGGAAGACGATAGGAACACAACCGTATGAGATGAATAACAGTAAGATTTATTGTAGCATTAAATTGTATGTCTGTGTGTGAGTGAATGCGACATAATGAAGCACAATAAAAGACAGGCCGTCATGTAAAGAAAAGTGTGTGTGTAAGTAATACATGTATGTGGGTACGTGAGATACACAGTATTGAAATAGTCAGTAACACGTATAAGGATTTAAGACACCAGTTCTTTGTTAGAGTACACCGTGGTGAGTGTCTGTATATAAGAAGTTAAGGCGTGTGGGGCAGAGCAATCACTAGTTGTGATGTTGTGGCTTCTATGCCAAGCCAGGTGCTTGAGTACAGATGTTCTTCGCAGGCTAAATTCTGGCTGTTATTTCGTGGCGAAATGAATCACACAAACAGGGTTAGAAGTTCTGCAGTTAGCTGTTGGTAGCTTGTGTACGTGTAGAGTCATGTTGACGCTGTTGGGGACACTGGTAGTTGTAGTGTCGTGTTGCTGCTGGCGACGTCGGTGGCGATGCTTGTAGTTCGTAGTTGTACGATGGTGTTGATGTTATCGCTGGAAACTGGCTGGCTGTGTTACGCGTGTGTGGCCGACGGCCAGATCTAGGTGATCTGAGGCACGACCATTGGCGGGGATAATTTAGTCTATTTATAGTAAAATAGAGGCTCCAGAAAAGCATTAAAAAAACACTATCACGTGACCTTATTAGGGGCTGTGATTGGTCAGTTTGCGTTCTGGCGGGAATGGAGGAGATAATTTACCTGCGCAAAGAATAGTCAGCCATGTGATGGATACAGCAGGCTGCTCTCTACTACGCCCGAACTTGAATATATTTATAACAGTGGGAGAAGATGGTTTGTTTGTATATAATGGCGATAGAAGTGTTCACTACATATATATATATATATATATATACACATACATATATATATATATATCCCACCAGGGATGACAATACTTTAGAGGCACAGGTGTAACTGTGTGGTAAGATGCTTGCTTCCCAACCACATGGTTCCAGGTTCAGTCCCACTGCATGGCACCTTGGGTAAGTGGATTTGGTAGACAAAAACTGAAATAAGTCCATCGTGTGTGTGTTTCTGTCTTTGTCCCCCCACCACCACCGCTTGACAGCCAGTGTTGGTGTTTTTGCGTTCCCATACCAGGCTTAAAAAATAAGTCCTGGGGCTAATTCATTCAACTAAAAATTCAAGGCGGTGCCCCAGCATGGTTACAGTCTAATGACTGAAACGAGTAAAAAATGTATTATATACATACATACATACACACATATACTCTTACTTAACACATTTTATGATGGTTTTTTTTTTTTTTAAGTATAATTTGATACTGAAGATCTAGCAACAGAAGTAAATATATCTTATTTATTTAGCTACTCACTTCCAGGCTGTCATTATTAATATACATATCATCATCGTTTAATGTCCGTTTTCCATGCTGGCATGGTTTGGACAGTTTAACTGAGGTCTGCAGAGCCAGCAGCTGTACCAGGCTCCAATCTAATCTGGCAATGTTTCGACAGCTGGATGCCCTTCCTAACACCAACCACTCCAAGAGTGTAGTGGGTGCTTTTTACGTGCCACCAGCACAGGAACCAGTCAGGCAGGGATGGCATTGATCACATTCGGATAGTGTTCTCTATATGCAACGAGCACAGGGGCCAGTCAGAGGGTACTGGTATCGGCCATGTTCAGTTGGTGCTTTTTATGTGCCACTGGTACAGAAGCCAGTCAGGGGGCACTGGCCACAGCATATAATTTCAAAATTAATTCTATTTTATTTTGTATTTAATTAGCCAAGGATTACATTACTACCAAGTGTATTTTGTAAAATAACTGAAAAAGAGTTCGCTCTGATTCAGTGAGGGAGCCTTTCTGCATGGTCACTTGACATGTTAGTGATAACAACCAACGTTCCCTCAGATCACACCTTACCTGCTGGCTTAGGAAAGAAGAAAAGAAAAATAGCAGGCTGGTTGCAGTAGGAATAGTTTAGAATGGAGATCTGGTAGATCAGAGCTAACTTGGAACTAAATAACAAGAGTTCACTTATATTCTCAAATTTACTGAAAGCCTGATGTTTCCGTCTTATCTCAAACATAAGCAAACTCAGTGAAAATGTATGTCTGCATGCCGACTACTCTTTACCATTCTAATATCTAGTAATATGTTTCAATATGGTTTAATATGCCAGTGTCGATGGACTGGCTCCTGTGCAGGTGGCACGTAAAATACACCATTTCGAGTGTGGCCATCGCCAGTACCGCCTGACTGGCCTTCGTGCGGGTGGCACGTAAAAGCACCCACTACACTCTGGGAGTGGTTGGCATTAGGAAGGGCATCCAGCTGTAGAAACTCTGCCAAATCAGATTGGAGCCTGGTGTCGCCTCCTGGTCCACCAGTCCTCAGTCAAATCGTCCAACCCATGCTAGCATGGAAAGCGGACGTTAAAGGACGATGATGATGATGATGATAGTATGGTAGTCAGCTGTTAAGCAGAGTTACTAAAATTGGTGAAATGGAACTGAATCAGATTAAATTTATTGACATTTTAAAACACACACACATGCAGAGAGAGAGAGCGGGGGGAGAAAACGAATGGGAAATTTTAAAAAAATTATAGATAATAAGCAAACATTAGAAATATCACTTGAAAATAAATCAGCAAATTTCAACCACTGCTACTATTACAGTTTGTTAATTCTGCAATCAATTTAACCTTTTTAAAACTAGCCTGTCTGGCATTATCCATACTAATGTGTTTGTACTTAAATGCTCCGAGTGACATAAAGTGAATGATATTGTATGATTTTAGTTAGTCACCACTAACAATATACTCCAATTCACACATGCATACATAAAGATACTTCAGCCTTCACTTGCAGGCAGATTTGATTTGGTAGCGTACACCATGCTTTTACTAATTGTTGTAGGTGCCTGTGTAGTAACAAACATACATAGGCACCCTTACAACCCTAATACCCTAAGTCAGCTGAACATCCAGTATGCGGCAGATGGTGGGGAAAGAGGGCTGCACTACCACTTGGCTAGTATTCATTTTAGCTGAGCAGACTGGAAACACATGAAATGGAGTGCTTTGCTCAAGGATATAATGTGCTCTATAGTGTGGGATTTCAAACCCCCCCCCCCACACACACACACACACACACACCAACATAATGCACAACGTTATATAAAGTTAGATATATTTTACTAAATCCCTCCAAAATGTTGATTATATTGTGCATTGACTCTTTAGCATTTAAATTGGTCATATCCAGTCCAAGTATTCTCTTTGTTTTATGTTCAAACCAGCCAGATATGGCCTCTTATATCTACCCTGCAATGTCATACTATAAAAGTAAACAATCACATCCTCAATATATTGAAGCTACAAAATAATGCAAACTTAATTCAAAACAGTGTGAATAAATACGTTTTACATTTAAGAGTAATCTGAACGCTAAAGGGTTAAAACTCTATGACAGTTTTAGTCATAAGAAATATAGCAATGAAAAGATTAATTATCTAATTTTTACAGTAACTACTATGCTAAATCCCAATAAAACCATATAATTTCTTATCTAAATTTTTAATTTAGCATTATTTGATACATCTTGGTAACAGATTCAAGAGCAGTTAGAAGAAAAGAGAAGAAGAATGAATAAACAATTTTGCCATATTTGCAAATGTTATTTGGTGTTAGGAAGGGCATCCAGCTGTAGAAACCATGCCAAAGCATACATTAGAGTTCAGCACAGTCCTCTGGCTTTCCAGCTTCTGTTGAACTGTCTAACCCATGCCAGCATGAAAAATGAATGTTAAGTGAGGATGATGAGTAATTAGTCTATTCATTGGCACTTGTGTGGCTGTGTTGTTAGGAACTTTGCTTCCTAACCTTAAAGTTTTGGGTTCAGTCCCACTGTGTGTCTTCCAGTATAGCCTTGGGATAACCAAAGCCTTGTCAGTGGATTTAGGAGACAGTAACTGAAAGAAGCCCATCATGTGTGTGAGAGGGGTAGTATTCATATTTGTGCTCCTCTGGAAATTGCTCACTTAGGGTCACTGATGTTGCTGTCATTTCCCTGGTCAATAGATTGTCCACTGCCTTCAAAGACATTTGGAATAAGGTATCTCTTTGCTTGCAAAACAGGTAAGGTTAGCAACAGGAAGGGCATCTCGCTGTAAAACAATACCTCGACACATTGTCTAACCCATGCTTGCATAAAAAGACTGATGTAAAAACGAATGCAAGAAAGAAGAAAAATAATTGTTATATCTTGGTAGAGTAGTTATTAAAAATATGGAATTAACATTTACATTTTTGGCATATTTGTAATTGTAAAAGTAATTAAGTATATTTGAGTATAGTCACAAGCACAAAGTTATGTGCATATTTATTGTGTGTGTGTGTGTGCACTTTTGTGCAAGATGGTTTGACTTGAATTGTGTATAAATCCTAAATTCAGAAACAACACTCTAAATCCTCAAAGTTATTAACCAGAAAGATTTTTAATATTTTTACTTCTAAAATATTGTTGGGATTTTGTATACTCATGTATAATGTTGTTGGGGTGGGATCTGAATGGCTCCAAATGGTGCATTGAGAAGGCATTAAACGTGTACTATTTGGGCTTACCAATGTGAAATTTGTGTGAGAGAATGAAATAAGATCTAATTTTAGTATATGGTCATGTCGGATAGTGAGTAAAGATTGTGGTTTATTATAGCAGTTGAGGATGCACCAAGCCGAGGTGTGAGATTCCTAAATCTAGTGTAAGAAAACTAAAAATCACTGAGGATAACTAGGGGGCTTTTTTTTTTTTTTTTTTTATATATATACTGTTGGAGATAACCATTTGCAGTGCTGATGCAAATGGTTTTATGCAAGAGTATGGTTTAAAAAAAGAAGAAAAACTACAATTTATAAAACTATTATTGATTGCCCTTTCTATCATTTTTCTTGATGTTTATATTGGATTATGTTGAGTTTGAAACATATTCTTGCACTTCAAATTTTGAAAATAGAGATAGAATGTTGACTTGTTTCACAGAAAAGGCTAAAAGTATTTGATTTCCTTTTGAAGTTTTTTTTTGTTTTGTTTTTTTTGTAGTCTTTTCTGTTTTAGAGGAGTTCTTTAAAAACTGATGTTTTCACATGCTGATCATATTATAGTTGTTATACCTTCTGTTTTACAAATACTTATTTGAGAGTATTACCATCTTGATTCCTATTGAATTCAATTGACATAATTCTTTATATTTAGACAGCTGCAATGATAGTAACTTTCAATTACACTTCTCACTAATGAAACAAAACAAATGATTTTATTATCTACAAAACAAAAGCTACTGTTAAGAAGACGGTAAATGTGAGAGAAAAACCTTTCCACATAACAGTTAATGTATTGTTTCATACCATATTTCTGTTAGTTTTCTTAATGAATACTGAAATACATTATCCCTAACTGTATGGTTGTTAATTTGATATATTCAGTCTGTAGATAGAATCAAGCATAATTTTAACACTTTGAAATTGCAGTAATGTCATATACACCCAAAGCTAGTCAGCTTGGGCAGGCCTTACATCATATATATAACTTTTCCTTCCCTCTCTACTTCACTTCATCTTATTAATATGAGTAGTAGTAGTAGTAGTAGTAGTAGTAGTAGTGGCTGCTGCTGCTGCTGATATATTCTGATTTTGAAAGAGTTAATAAGTTGAACTCTGGAAGGCTTTTGGGATGGCAGAAAATTAGTGTTAAACTCATCAAAAACAAATTTGGTTAATTGAAATTCTTTTCCAAAGCTGGTTGATTTTAATTTTTTTTCTTTTTTTTTTTTTTCACTTCAATTATTTTTGAATTTTCAAAAGTTGTGAGATATAGTACTAAAGAATACAAAACTCTCGACTTCTGACTAACTTCTTCATTCTATCATATTTTTTTTTCGTCCCCACATCTCATCCTTAAGATATATGTCAGTGATCATTCTTTTTCATATCCTAACATGTTATTTGTCGTAAACATGTATTGTCATCATTCAGTGTTTAACAAGAACCTCTGAAATTGTTTGAATGCTTGAATGACAATCAGTTTCTTTTGTTTTAGAGTGAAGATATTAGATTTTAAGATAATTCATTCCTTTTATGAAAGAATGTCTTCCTTGGTCTCATTTGTCTAATGCAAAAAAAAAAGTGAATAAAGATGTAAATCTCTTCACATTGAATGAATCATAGAAAATTTCATTGCCTTTCAAGACACACACATACACATGCACACACATATTATTACACTTTGAGAACAGTAACATTATTAATTACAAGTTTCCAATGAGCCAGTCTCTGGTTTTATATTGGCATGAGTGACAAGTGAGTGTATGTACCATGTGTGCAGAACAAATACCAAAATACCACTCCCCCTCCCCCAAGAAGTACTAGTCTATCAATTTTCTTGCTGATGTTTTATATCTTTTGCCAATATACATCAGCAATCCATGCGCGCGCGCTCACACACACATTCACACAATGAATTTCTGAATCAAACAGCTATTCATGTACTTATATGTTTGTGTGTCTTTCACATTCTCTGAAAGTTTCTAAATCCTTATATCAACAATAATCAACAAATATATAAGAATTGTAAATTGTTCTCCAAAACAAAACATGGAAAATCTGAATGATGCAGTTTAAATATTTACCACCAATTTTTTCAACATTTAGGCTTTATTATTTTATGCTTTTCCAATGTATGAATACTGTCTAAATTTTACAGTATTTGTGCACATGCTCGCATACACACACACACACACACACACACACACACACACACACACACACACTCAACATTGTAATATCAAATTAAATCTGAAAGTTCAGGAATAACTTTGAGCAAGAGAAAATGGGTTGGTTTGATGGCAAGCCACTGAAAATTGGTATTACCATCTAGAAGACTAAACCCTTTTGAAAAGTGATAAAAACATCACACTTTACCATTCCTCTTATAAATGCAAGATATTATGCTTGTGCATGTGTAACAGTGAGAGAGAGATAACATGTATATGTGTACATGTATATATATATGTGTGTGTATATAATATATATACATACATAAGAGTGGTACAGAAAAGTTCCTGGTTTTGGGTAAAAGAAAATACGGGGGGATCAGTTAATTATGATTTTATTCAACATATTCCCCCCTCAGATTCACACACTTATTGCAGTGGTCCTTCAGTTTTTCAAAGCCCTGTAAAAGAACTCGGAAAGTTGAACCTCTAACTAGGTCTTTCGTGATACCCTTAAAGCCAGGAACTTTTCAGCACCCCCTCGTGTGTGTGTGTAGTTTGATATCTGCTTTAGTGGCTTAGGGTTTAACTCTGAGCTTGATGAATCGTGAAATGCAGTGAATCATCTCAAATCTTGGACACACCAGAACTGAAACTGTGAAAGGCATATATATATATATATTTTACCTGTCATCCAATCAACCATGAATGTTTGGGTGACTTCATCTTCTATTTTTCTTTTCTTTTTTTTTCTTTTTTTTTTCCCCTCCTGTTTTGAGGGTTCTTCTCCAGATTCTTATTGGTTGACTTCATGGTTACATGGGACTCGTGTGAAGAGCGAGAAAAGGGTATTTATGTGTTTTTCTCTTCAGGACATGTCCATTACCAGCAGCCACATTTACATGTCACTTTAATTTTGCTGTGCTATTATTGCTTTGCTGCTTCCCCTTTTGTCACTCCAGCAGAATGTGATACCTGTTTTTGTTCTTTTTCTTTTAGCATTGGTATGACTTTGCATAGTCTCCAGCAGACAAAAACATCACAACCACTTATTTACTCCACTTTTTTCCCCCCCACATTTTGTTTTTACACTTTGTCTTATGGAAACTGTATTATGGTAGTTTATGAAGATAATATTCTTCATTTATTTTTTAATTAAGTTTATCCCCCTTCCCCTCTTTTTTTGGTGGATATAGTAAAAATGAAGACTAAATGCCATTGTAGCATTTAGTTTTGACCATTACATTATGGAACACATCCCTTCAAGGTTGACTTTACCTTTATTCCTTCCAAAGCTGACAAAATGGGGGTGATTTATCTTTTCCTGCAACTCAAAATGCATGGCCTTGTGCCTATATTGGAAATTATCATTGTTATTATGGACCAGTTGAATTCTTTTGCTGCTAGATAGTTATTCATGGCAACATAGTTCTGTTATTACTTTAAAGAAAGAAGTCATTTTCTTGGATATGGCTCAAAGCAATCATAGAGAAATAAGTAACTCTTCCACTTCACAGCTAATTTGATTACCATATGCAAAAGCATTTAGTTATTGTTTAAGAATGAAACAAAGGCTTGCTCCAACAATTCATAGTAAATGAGGAATTTGGTGGAGTCTACCAATCTATATTAACACTCCATTCCTCTTCAACATATTTTTTTATGTACTGTTTAAAATCATTCAGAAGTTTAAGAATATTATAAGAATAACAAGAAGCAAAAATGCTTTTGTTTTTTTAAAGGAAAGCTGATTGGTTTTATTTTTTGAAGATTGTTTTATACACAAGTACGAAACATATCAGATTTACAATATCAGTTAGTCCTTTGAAATATATAGCTTGAACTGGTAGATTTGATTTATTTCTTTATTTTTGGTACCTAAAAGTATCAATATATCTAACTAGAGTTGATTACCTGATGACTGATAGCTTTCATCCAAAAAAAAAAAAATGAAAAGATTTGTGTAGGATGAGTTATTTTTCTTTGAGTTTGAAATATATGGAGTGCCCCAGCATGACTACAAGCCATTGACTGAAACTAGTGGAAGAAGATGTATAGTAATAGTTGTGAAGAGATTCTACAGAAATACTTGATATTAACATAGTACAATATAGCATTGTTAGTGCACCAGTGATTTATTAATCAAACTAACTGCCAAAATTGCATTATATATGCTAATTATGCAATCCATTTACTTAAGCCCTTAGCAATAGTGGGTTTATAAGCAGTGTCTCATGGATAGGTAAAGTGGGTTTTCGTTTGCCTTTGAAGACTCAACACAGGATTGAAACTAGTTTGGCTGATATTTATTTCTGTCCACAAGAATATTCTATATCAAAGCAAGGCTAAAATTCATAGTTGTTGGATTCCTTGACTCAAAATAGATTTAGGGTGCAGGAATGGCTGTGTACTCATGAAGTTCCTCTTTGCAGTCATGTGGTTCTGAACTCAAATCACTGCACCTTGGTTAAGTATCTGCTACTATAACTGAAGCTGACCAATATCTTGTGAGTGAAATGTGGTAAATGGAAACTGCTAAAGACCTGAGTATGCATCTGTTTATGTTTACTAGTATCAAAACTGGTACTGTCTCAAAAAGTAACTTAGTCATTTGATAAAATAGTACTTGAGTTAATATAACTGTTTTTGAGCAAGACACTTTATTTCGCGTTACTCCAGTTAACTCAGCTGTAGAAATGAGTTGCAACGTCACTGGTGCCAAACTATATCGGCCTTTGCCTTTCTCTTGGATAACATCAGTGGTGTAGAGAGGGGAGGCTGGTTTGCATGGGCAACTGCTTGTCTTCCATAATCAACCTTGCCTGGACTTGTGCCTCGGAGGTGCAATCCCATGGTCGTTCATGACCAAAGGAAGTCTTTACCCAATATGTGATTAAAACCATGCAATCTGTTTCCCAGCATAACCACAGTCCAGTGACTGAAATTTATAAAAGTGGTGTGTGAATGTTGCCTGCATAGATATATAAACTTCGGAAATTATATTGGCTATGAAAACAATCACAAGTGAGAATTTCATTTTTTTATGACAAAACAAGAGGCTATTATTGATTTGGTACATACACACACACACTCTCTTTTTTTTTTGTCTCTGCTTTACAACTAGGTGATTAGTGAGACAAGAATTACTTAGTACCTTTCCAAGGGTACAATACCATGGCAGTTTGGAGACATAGGAATACATGACCTCTCAGGTACTTGTATCAAATTGATCAGTATGATCCTTTCTCTTCACTGTTACAATAGAAACTATGTCGAAATGCAGAGAAGCTGTGAAAGTAAATGCCTGTTGTTTCCTTACAGAGATGCAAAGTCTCTTTGAGAATTTATCTCATCGATGAAATATTCAGAAGGAGAGTTAAAGGAAGTCATATTCATAGAGTACTGGAGAACAGCACCTGGAAGGTGGGTGTTTTCATATCCTGCGGCTAGCACTGCATAGTGTCCACAGCCAAGATACTTGTCAACAACCAAGGCTGCCTACCTCTTTGTAGACTTCCTCCAACACAGTATAATTTACTGTGATATGCATCAGTAACATTGTGGAGTTGGCATGTATATTTTGTTTGCAGTTTTGAGTTCAAATTCTATTGCAGTACAGTTTGTCTGCCATAGACTAGCATTCTATAGAAAGGAAAAGTTCTTTCATTCGTGTACAACTATGAAAGTGAAGGTTTATCACTAACCCTATTGATTTTTGTGATTCAAAAATGATATCCATTCTTTGCCGTTTTTCTTTTTTTCTCTATGTTGAACTGTTATACAATCGTTACTCAGATTTTGAGTTGTTTCCTATCTTCATAAGTGTGTTCCTATTATTGTGTAACATAAAGGCAGCATGCTGGTAGAATCATTAGTGTGTCAGACAAAATGCTTAGTGGTATTTCTCCTAGCTTTATATTCAGAGTTCAAATTCTGCCAAGGTTAACTTTGCCTTTTATCCTTTTGAGGTCAAGCCCTGGGGTCAATGTAATTGACTTACCCTCTCCTTGTAAAATTACTGGCCTTGTGCCAAAATATGATATCTTTATTCTTTATAGCAAAGGAGTGCTGGAACTATGTTGTTTTTTCCTTATATTCCCCTACATTTTGTCAGTTTTGCTTTATATCAGTCTGAGAGTCAATAAAATAAGTCCCAGTAATGTAATAGGAATCCATTTTATGATCTCTCTCTCTCTCCCTCCCTCCTTGAAATGTGTGGTCACATGACAATTTAGAACATTTTTGTTGCTGTAGTAGATGCAGGGATCATAGGTTAAAATTCAAACTCTGGAGGCAGTAGTGATGGTTTGCATTGGTTGCAGTTAGTCTAAATGAGTTTATAGATGTTTTCAAAAGTTTTGTTGCCACAAAGAATGAAGAATCTTTTAGTTCTAACCTTTTCCTTTAGTCAAAGAGTGAGGGGGGAAGAGAGAGAGAGAGAGAAAACAACAAGCTAAAAACGTTTTTTTTTCTTCCAATTTTCTTATCCATAGATCAAAGCATAACACCTCTCTCTCTCTTTCTCTCTCTCTCTCTTACACACCTCACAGAACAAGTGGCAAGGACTGATCCTTTTCACATTCTGATTTTTCTCTCAAATGTAATGCTTATTTATTCACATTCTTTTGAATTAATCATGCATTATCTCAAAGCTTTGAAACTTCAATGATGTAATTGTTATTTTTAGAATGACACTGTAGGGTAGGTGAAAGACTGTGTCTGGCCAGTTTGAACGTAAAATATATAGAATGTTTGTGCTGTATATGGCTGGTTTCAATGCTAAAGGATTAAACATACATCCTTCGTTCCTTATGCCAATTAAACTTAACTAATTCTCTGGTGGAACCTTAGTTGACTGAATCAACATCAAATAAACTCACCCATGTTTTACCTTCAAGGTATAAAAAGTGGTCAAACTTCCTGACTTATTTGATTGAGCTCCTACCACAGATTTAAATTGACCCCTCCATTTATTTTTAGGGTTCTTTATGCTTGTTATTGTTTGGTAATTAGTTGTCCAGGTCATCTTTTTGAAGCTTAACCAATCAATTTGATTTGCACCATATTTGAAATAGTGTCACCTCAAAGCTGTGTGTGCGTGTGTGCGTACATGTGTGTGTTTGTGCACGCTGGCATTTTCCCGCTTATTTAGTTAACTTCGGTATCACAGAATAAAATATGAACACTAATTTTCCACTGCATTGGAATATCGGATTGAAAGGTGAGGGCAAAAACGTATATAAGCATATATTCAGAATGGAAAAAAAAATTCTCTATATTTAAAAAAAATTTATTGGTTTCTATATGCATTTTCTTTTTATTTAAAAATACTTTTTCAATATCTTTGTTATGATCTAAATACTGGTCTCTGTTGCTATTCCACAGCACTGCGACACTTGCTATGTTCTTTATCTTTGCTTTCAAACACGCCCTGTCTTTTTCACATTTCCTATTCTCTCTTATTTTTTCCTATTTGTTCTATTTATTTCTGATCTTTGTCTTTCTTTGTCTCATCTACTCTCTCTGATCTCACTCTCGTGTACTCTTTCACCTTCCTTTTCTACCATCTACTCTCCCTCTCACACATGTACTCTCTCTCTCTCTCTAGTCTACTCCCTCACACATCTCTCTCTCCCCCTCACACATCTCTCTCTCCCCCTCAGACATCTCTCTCTCTGCCCCTCACACATCTCTCTCTTCCCCTCACATCTCTCTTTCTCTTTCCACATACACCTACTCTTACATTTATTCTCTATTCTGCTCATTCTCATCTCTCTCTCTCTTTCTCTCTCTCTCTCTCTCACTCTCTCACTCTCTCTCTCTCTCTCTCACTCTCTCACTCTCTCTCTCTTTCTCTCTCTCTCTCTTCCTCTCTCTCTCTCTCTCTCTCTCTCTCTCTCTTTCTCTCAGCTAATCTTTTGTACACCCCACCTTGTCTAATTTCCTGTCTCTGCTCACCCCTATATATTTCTATAATCTGATCAATCTCTCCTCTTTCTCTCCCTCACTTTATCATTTTCTCCTGCTCTCTTTACTATTCCTTGCCTCCCCTCCTCTTCCTCCTCCTTTCCCCCCTGCCATACATTCTCTCTCAACTTTGTCTCATCATCTTCGTCATTATCAACATCATCCACAATGCTGCTACAATTTCTGCCACATATAATGTACAGCTACCATACAGTTTTATTCCTCTTCAGTAAATTTTAATTATTCCACCAATGGTTTTTGTCTTATCTTTATTTCGTTACAGTCAGTCAGGAGTTTATTTTTACTTTACTTAATGCCTTGCAGCATATGTTCTTGCTTTATATTTTCTCCTTGAAATGGTCACTCTTTTTGCTGCTGAAGTCTTTAACTTATCGCAAGAAAAACAAACAGAAAAAAAAAATGGTTTATCGTTATTATTATTATTATTATTAAGACAGTGAGCTGGCAGAACCGTTAGCATGTTGGGCAAAATGCTTAGCGGCGTTTCTTCCAGCTCCTTATGTTCTGGGTTCAGTTTCCACTGAGGTCAACTTTGCCTTTCATCCTTTCAAGGTTGATAAAGTAAGTGCCAGTCAAGTACTGGGGTCGATGTAATCGACTAGTCTCCTCCCCTAAAATTTCAAGTATTGTGCCTGTAGTAGAAAGAATTGATATTATTATTATTATTGATCCCAATTAGAAGAGTGTGATGCGATGTGTAATAAAATACTAACTTTGTTTATTGAGCTGAATAATATTTCGACAATTAAATCATTATTATTATTAATTGTTATTGTCATTATTATTATTATTATTATTATTATTATTATTAAGGCAGTGAGCTGGCCGAATTATTAGCACACCGGGCAAAATGCTTAGCGGCATTTCACCTGTCTTTATGTTCTGAGTTCAAATTCCGCTGAGGTCAACTTTGCCTTTCATCCTTTCGGGGTCGATAAAATAAGTACCAGTTGAACACTGGGGTCAATGTAATTGACTTTACCCCTCTTCTGAAATTGTTGGCCCTGTACCAAAATTTGAAATTATTATTATTCGTAAATCACTCAATATATTGCAGCAACACTTCCAAACATGATTGTAATTTATCTTAGGCTATTTAGAATAAGTTACTTTGGTAACGCAAATGAAATTTTATCCTTTCCTTGTATTTTTATTGAAAATGTGGTGATGATGATGCCATAGTTAAACATGCAGCTAACTGATGATGATGATGATGATGATGATGTGATGATATCTCAGTCACATTTAAATTTTTCAATTTGGAGACTTTTTCTTATTTTTTTCTTTCTCTTTCCACTACCATCCTCTCGCAACAGTAAATCTATTTCTTTTCTTATTCTATAACTTCTACTCTTTTGGTCTTGGAGCTCTCTCTTTCACCTTGCAAGCTACTGGTGCTAGTGCCATGAGAAAATGCACCTAGAACATTCTGTAAATTGGTTGACATTAGGAAGAACATCTAGCTGCAGGAACCATGCTGAAACTGAGACATTGGAACAAGACGTAGTCCTCCAACTTATCAAATCTTCTCAAACTATCTGACCCATACCATCATGGAAAAAGGCCATAAATGGACAATGGTGTTGGCTTTTCTTTGTTATTGGTTTAAGAAATTTTTTTAACCTCAGATGTTCTGATATTTTAACTTTTGGTTGATATTTTGACTATTCTTTACAGTACTGGCCCCCTTTTAACCAACACCACTTGGTCTTTGGGTAACCTTAGTGGAGTTCCTTCCATTGTAAACATTTGAATCCATCCTAGATTTTGCTCTCTCCATGTTTGTCCGGCAGACACTGACGTGTAGGTCTTTATTCGGGATCAGCACAGTGCTTGATTTTCCTGTCAAAAATAACTGTTCAATTTTGCACATTAACTGTTAATCAATGTTACTTTATACTTCACAACTAAATTGAGTGAAGTGAAGAAATGCTCTTGGCCATATGACACTACACAATATCTTCACTTAAGTCATTTTAACCATTGTTGCTAGATAGAAATGTGTGACAGGTTTCAATGGTGTCACATTCCTAAATAACTGACATTATGAAAACAGAAGTTACACTTGACAACATTAGGATCTCTTCACAGAGTTTAATTTCAAATTGAATGTGAAATATACTGGGTCTTCTGATAATTTCCAAATCTTTTTCTGGAGTTCATCTGTGATATTTAGCAATTAACTGCATTTTTTTTTTTTTACCCTTCTCAATTTTACATTCTTCAGTGATCAAAGATTTAAAGACTCTAGAATTGAGCGGTCTCAATGCCTAGCCAAGATGAGTTTCTGTAAGCAATAATGAAGACTGAAAGTTACTGCTATTGAGAAAGTGATCATGCTTGATATGTGGTAAAGGAATAGGTACAGATGAGATACAGTGTACTAGGTGTAGATTTGGATATACAAGGGGTGTAGTGGGTCACAGACAGACTATGAAGGAAGCTAGACTTCTGTAGCTGAAACACAGGAGTAGTTATCAGTAAGAGATGTAAATTATATTCCTTCAAATGCTCAGAAGGCTCCATAGGAGTTGATAGCTTTTTGCAACCTTAATAACCTAATTAGTATTGCAGGCAAGAAAGCTTGGTTGCCAGAATAAGAACAAAATGAAAAGGTTCTATTGGAAATGAAGTGTTCCTCTTTCAGAGTGAAGGGTAGATTACATCATGTTGCATACAAAGTGTGATGCAGCATGGTAGCAAGGCATGGGCCTTGGTTGTGGTGGATTTTCAAAGGCTAGAAAGGAACGAGGCAAGTAAGTGACTCTGTATCACCTAATGTTAGTATGAATGAACGATGGAGTACAAATGATGTAAGAGAAAAACTGGATATAATTGGAATTGAATGTAAGAGGATAATTACAATAGTTGCAGTGGAACAAGTTGTTTGAAAACTGCTCACCCCGATACAAATACTATTGTACAGCTGTTTTAGTATGTTAGAAAACCTTTTGAGAATTCCTTTCTACACAAACAATTTCCCAGAGGCTTTTGCAGAAGATCTTCATATCATATAAGCCTAAGATTATAGTAAAGAGGATTAGTTTCTATATTACAAGTTGTTTAGAGCCTAATTATTTTTAGTTCAATTATTAGTTGTATCAACTTTTGTCTTTCATTTTTTTTCAAGCACAAGTTATTAGTTATAACCCTTTCATGAATAGAAACACAAAATTTATGCAAAATATTTCTTTAAATGAGCTGTAAAAATAGCTGCAAAAAGTCTATTAAAGCTAATTTATATGTAGAGGGCAAAATGATATTATGATACTTACTTCGTGTGTGTGTGTAAAATCCTTTTACAAGTTGAATGTATTATCAAAGCATTGTCATTATTTTAGAAGAACCTCAAAGAATATCTAACCAATCACTGTCTACTCTTTATATTTTTTACCTTTGAATCCCCTTTTCATTGTTCTTATTAGATCATTAAAATGTTGTCATTTAACTTCAGGTCAGCCTTGATGCAGCGTATCTATACTCAAATGTGTGCTACCCAGAACCATCTAGTCTTTTCTTTTTTCTTTCCAGGCATAGTATATCAAGGACCACATTATTAATTGTATGTTTTTTTTTTATAGAATGTGTGTGCTTTAAGGGAGATTTGTCTGCTATTTCTAGAGGCTTTCTTGTTGATTTGATTAGGTCCATATTTATAATTGTATGTGTGTCTTTACATTTAATTATTTTGTGTTTCTCTATGGTGCTGTACCTTAAAGAACAATTTGGATAGATTATGTTGATTAGAGTTATGGTTTGTTTGTAGAGTTGGTTATAATGTTTTTGTAGCCTACAAGAATTTTTGTGAAATATGAATATAATTATGATGATGGTAGTGATATTCACCACTAATTTGTACAAAAGTGTTTTATATTTTTTAGCAAATTTTTGTACATATGAGTTATAGAAGTGTTTAGGTTGGACTTTGCAAATAGTCAGACTTCCTGCTGAAAAACAACTTGGTAGACTAACAAGGTCTGAAGCTTGGAAAAGAAACAGATATAAATTATGAACGTTGCTTTGGTTTAGTTTCAGCTCAGCTCTGATTCAGCAAACCTAAATGTTTCAACCAAAACCATTCTGTCTATTCCATCCCTCCAAATAGTTTATCTAGGAGCACATTTATTTTACGTGCCATTGCCATCTAAGAAGCATCCATGCTGGACCACATAAAATGCATTCAGCACACTCTGTAAAGTGGTCAGCATTAGGAAGGGTATCCAGCCGTAAGAAACCAAGTCCAGCTTGCCAGCTCTGGTCAAATTGTCCTTCCCATGCCAGTATGGAAAGCAGACATTAAATGGTGATGATAACATTGTTATTCATTCCACTTTTAAGACAACAGGATATGAGATTTTTCCATTATTTCTAGCAGGAGAACAACTGCATAAAGATTTCTCATTTACTCACACAGTTTTGGCAGTGAGGATAGTACAGCAAAATCAATATTATAAATATGTAATATTTCTCCTAATATACATCAGTGATCGATATACTTTCTTCGTCTGAACTATTTTTTAATCTATTTTCTAAGCCAACATGGCTTTGGTCATTCTGCAAATTCAGATTTTTCCATGAACTGTTGAAGCAAATCTTTTACTGCCATTTGATATTGAGTTGAGTCATAACTGGTCTTTGTTGTGGACCAGTCTACCAGCATGGTGCAGTGTCCATTACTAAGACACACAGTTCTGTCAACCTTTATATAAAAAGCTAATCTGAGGATTTTACCAATTTAAAAATATCTGTGGCTACTCATTGATCAGAGCTGAGTTAAGGTTAAACCACAGCAAGACAACATACAACACTGCACTATATCATTGTAATCAAGTACAATGCTGTTTTTTTCTTTTCTTTCCTTTTTTTCCTGTAACTTGCTGAGTCAAGAGGAAGGGGATGATGCCCATGGCCTTTCAAGGCCATCTTGGACCAATGAGATTGATTTCATTAATGTCCCTCTTGAACCTTTGCAAGTCAACACCTGTGGAAAAGACATGATCAGAAAAGGAAATTTCAGAGGGTTAATGATTTGGGAAGAAAGGACTAGGCATAGTTATTAGTGTGAGGCCTGGAGAATGTAGACTCAACAACGGTGATGAGAGAAAGAGATGAGTAGGTTGGGAGTGCCTGAGAGGAGACATGAGCTCAGTCGGCTCCGAGAAGCAAAGTGCATTATAATAGTGATAGAAAAGGCAGGCAGAGAGAGAGAGAAAGAGAAGGTGTGAGAAGACTAAGCCACTGAGTGACTTTATGCCAATCAGTTGGGTGTCATTTTTCTGGATGTGGTCTGTGATTATGTGTGCAGCAGTAATAACACCAGGTGCAAAACCATTATGCTATTGAGGGTCTCCCTGGACTTTATAGAATGTTACTAATTATAGGGTGGGGGAGCTAAAGTATCTCTGGTCCTCAAGACAGCTAGTCATTGGGATGTAATCCATGCTATGTTACAGATGTACTCTCACCGAAAGAGATTCCCAGTAACAGTGAGGTTCAACATTTGGAATAATATAGATCCTCGTTGCCTACTACACAGGTTTAAGGGGATGGGATGCAATGATGTTTCCTTGATTGGTATGCCCACTTTAGAGGTTGTTTTTGAAGTCTCTGCTCATGGAGTCAGTGTGTGTTTGGACTATGGTGTTAAGGTTAGGGAAGAATAACGGGCAGTGCCATCTGTAAGAGTGAGTATTGTTGGGTGCGATATCAAGTTATTGGTGTATAGAAGATAGTTGGTGGGGATTGAACTGTGGAGCATGCCAGAGTTGATAGAATGAGAGATAAAGAGAACTCCATCAACAAATGCCACAAGAGAATTGTCTGATAAGGAAGCTACCAATCAAAGAGATGAGAGACAAATGAAGTGCCTAGATGGGTAGTTTCAATAGGAGATTTACATGTCAGACATGGTTAAAAGTTTTGCACATCTTGAGGGCAACAACATTGCATTCACCAAATTTCTTAGGGTGCATAAGGTACCACTGAAGCCTGTTGCCCTCCATCTAAATGGAGAGCAACAGGCTTTAGTGGTACCTCAATAATCAAATATGGTGACAGTATATTTACAAAACTTATGATAAATGTTTTGTCGTGTGTGATTTTATCTGACTTTTAAGCAATAAAATCAAAAGTTGTGTTTTTAAGCAGATTTGCCTTTTGGAAACAAGTCTCCATTCATATTTGCATAGTTGTCATCATCATCATCCGTCATCATTGTAGTAGAGTAAGATGTCCCTTGGTGACTGGCAAATCTTTTTGAGTCACTATATGTAATATATTACAAATAGTGACTGTATGTATTTTCACACACACTCACATACACACACACACACACACACACACACACACACACACACACACATGTGAAGGTATGTGGTTAAAGATGTTTGACTCATGACCATAAGGTTCTTGGTTTCAACCTTATAGTCATGAAGCAGGAGTTGTGTTGTGTCTTTGAGCAAGGCACTTCATTTCATGTCACTCTTGTCTGCTTAGCTGTAAATGAGTACCAGTCAGGTACTGATTCTGCTCTTTCTCTCTCTCTCTGTCACTCTTGTCCTCCAGCTGTCACGTCCTGGGTTTGGGTTTGCTGCTAGGTCAAGAGTGAGTGGGTGTCCAGAGAGCATCTATATCTATTTGCTACTACATATAAACCTACAACAATTAATGGCAGCTGGATGTACTACTGGCTGTGCTACATGTACACACAATGCATCCTTTAACACACACACACACATCACATGCAAATAAACCTGCCTGTAAACTCCCACTACCCCCACCTTAAGGCCCGTTTACTTTCAGTACTTGCTTTTATTTCAGCACTGGTGACATCAGTCATGGTTTCCTGTGGTATTATCCATCTGTTCAGAACTGGTGGGTTTCTACTGGGTTTTGTTTTGGAAACTTTCTTGCATTAAATTTTTACTTAAATTTTTCCTGTTTGTGATATTTTTCCACCTTTTTTTCCCCTTAAGACCACCCTGGCACCAGTTTTATTTTTTTTTCCACATTTGTTTCCCTCATATATATATATATATATATATATATGTATATGTATGTATGGGTATATATATATGTATATAATATATATATTGTATAAATTTCTGGCTGCTCTTTATACATTTCCTTCTGAAAGATGAAATTGCTACCAATATCATATTGTGCTATTGTAGCAATACTGCCTCCATGTCACATATCTTGCTTTTTAACTTGCTTCTGGATATGAACTTGATACAGTTTTTTACTGTTGCATTCTTTGAAAGAAATTGGTCTTTAAATACTGCGCCATGTCTCTTACTCTGCATTTGTTAAGTTTGCCTGCTTTTACTGATTTTTTTTTTTTTTTTTTTTTCAAACTGAAAGATTTTGTGTTCTTTAATTGTTTATCATTTTGGCAACTCAAGATGCTTCTTTTTTTTTCCCCTCCTATTCTCATAGTGCTCATTTTCAACCAACAAAACACTCACACACACACATTTCATAAAACCTGTGGGTTTGCTGGTTATTAGAACTGTAATATTGACAGACTACTTCAATTTCATTGAGGGTTTCTTATAAACTAAAAGTAAAATAAATTTTAACAACATTACAAATGTAAATATTTCTTTAAATGTTCTCAAACACACAGATGAGCCTGTAAATTTAAGAATCAGGAAATCTAATTTATATGATGTTTGAGATGATGGTGCATTGGCAAAATCATTAGAATGTCTTGCAAAATGCCTTGCTCTATTTATTCTGGCTCTTTTACATTCTGAGTTCAAATATTGCCAGGATCAACTTTGCCTTTTATTCCTCCAGGAAGTTGATGATAAAATCATGTGCCAATGAAGTTAGCCCCTTCCACTCAAAATTACAGGCATTGTGCCTGTATTAATGTTTATATGGTGTTTGAGGGAAGTTTGGTCCTGAAAATATTCTGAATTTTAAAAAAATTTTAAAGATCCAGAAGGGTAAAGAATAACTGTTTAACCATTATGCTGCTTTTTGTGATGTGGTAGTTGTAATAGTAGTTGTAGTAGTCATAATGTTAATAATAATAGTAAAGATTGTGATGGTCTCTCTGTGTCTCTCTGCAAATGGGTGAGTAATTGCACTTTGTATAGCATGGCTGCTTATATGCTTCTATTTTGTTGCTACAGCAATTCTTCAATGTTTGTTTGCTATGTGAGAGTATCTGGAATGTTTGGAGGAGGAAGTAAACTCAGAAATTTCAACCTTGGCCTTCACATAAATTGTGATTTTGACATTTACTTGTTTGCATATATACATGTTACGTTTGGGACAACATTGTTAACTGGATCTCTGCTGTTTTTGCTTGGTCTAGGTCTTACACTCAACCTTTCTACATAAACACACACATATATACTTTCAGTAGCATTTATTATAACTAAAAGCACTCAGTATGTCATAGGAATACCCGAATGTCCATCTCTGATATACATATCACAGTTTTTGGGTTTTAATTAATCTTTTTTCTGCCATTTAGGGGTAGATATTGGACATCATCGTACTAGAGTCAAATTTCATTCCTCCTATTTTGTAGAAGACTTTTTTTATTTTTTTACTAAATTATTTAACTACAGAAACACTATTGACAGCAAATAAGTACAAGACTAATGTATCAACTTATTACAAATTTACGCATATCTGTGTGTTTGAGAGAGAGAGAGAGACAGACAGAGAGAGTCTGCGTGTGTGCGTGTGCATATTTGAGCTTGTATGCATGTATATACACACTCTCCCCATTACACATAGCACATACATTAATATTGAAATATTGCCAGATTTGAATCTTCCTTACTGAAAATCTTCTGGCTCAATAGAATAACGGGGTCAATGCAGCTGACTATACTCACTTCCTTACAAAATTACTTTGTGTCTACACTCCCTAAAATCCATGTGTGTATATGCGTGCTATATGCATATTTTGGCAATGAAACAGGACTTCAAAATGGAAATACTGCGACCTTGTATATCATATTTTCAATGCTTAACTGGATGCCATGAAAAATATCCTTTGGAAAATGTTAAACTCGTTAATCATATACATGCATGTACATATTACAAACACATGCACACACAAACACATGCACACACACACACAAACATTCCTTTACAATTAGTTATCTTTATTACTATCCATCATGCTCACTTTGCTCATACTTGGCATCAGTCCTCTCTCTATCTGACATATATATATATATATATATATATATATATCGCTCCCATCTTTCAATTCCAGTAGTCTTTCTTCTGTCACTGTCGTCCTACCTTTCTACCAATTCCTTATTAACAGCCATCATGTAAATGTCTATCACTCTCTTTCATTGCTGTCTCTTCTATCTGTTGGTAACTGGACGCAGCAACCCTCTAGTGCTGGCGGACAATTGGATTGTGACAGTGTAGGGTAGAGAAGATATTTTGTTTAACAAGGGGCACGATAACCTCTTTAATGTTGATGGCATAAAATTCACCAGTACACTCTGTAAACTGGTTAGCAAATGAAGGGAGACAATGAGTACAAATGACTATGACAACCTCCCTAGTACAGGCGCCATGATCTCATCATTATTTTTATGGCTACTTTTTCATGCTAGCATGTGTTGGATAAGTCAACACAGACTGAGACAGCTCTTCTTTGGAGTTACTGCTCTCTTAGAAGGATCAAGAACCATGTCTTGCATATATGTTCCAATTATGGAATATTTTCTATGACCGGATGCCCTTCCTATTATCAACTACTATACAGAGTGCACTGGTGCATTTTATCATGGTGAAACACATAGGAATACTCAGCCACAAATTTGTCAATTCTTGATTATCTTTTCAATTTATTGCTTTTATTTGCCAAATGCTGAAGCAATTTCACATTGTTGGCGGAAAATGTTCCCCAATGTATTAACTGTGTTCTATAGATTTTAAATGAAATAATAACAATATAGGCACAGGCATGGCTGTGTGGTAAGAAGCTTGCTTCCCAACCACATAGTTCCAGGTTCAGTCCCACTGTGTGGCACCTTGGGCCAACCAAAGCCTTGTTTATGGATTTGGTAGACAGAAACTGAAAGAAGTCCATTGCGTGTGTGTGTGTGTGTATATATATATGTATGTATCTGTGTGCATGTCTGTGTTTGTCTACCCCCATCACCACTTGACAACCAGTGTCGGTGTGTTTACATGCTCATAACTTAAGTTTGGCAAGAGAGGCCAATAGAATAAGTACTAGGCTTTAAAATTTGTTCGACTACAAACCCTTCAAGCAAGCCAAGGGAAATATTGTTTGCTTGAGATGTAAACTTTGCAACCACTTTCTGCTCACTCTGAGACAGTGTGAAGGACATGCAGAAACATACATCCCAAAACCCACACCTGTGTGCATACACACTTGCATATGATAGCTGTAGGTATGGCTGTGTGGTTAAGCAGCTTGGTTCTCAGCCATGTGGTTTTTGTGGTCCATCCTACTACATGGTACTTGAGCAAGTGTCTACTTTCAGGCTGACCAATGCTTTGTGAGTGAAATTTGGTAGACAGCAACTGAATAATTAAGTTTTTACTAATATTATTGCACACACTTGCACTGTCTATCATGCATGTGAGTGCTTTAAGAATGTGATCCTGCTAATGAGAAATACATCTCTCTTTAATAACTTGTCATTTCACTCTAAGATGTGGTACTCCTGACAATCCACTACTGGACAAGAATATGGTTGCCAAGGTTACTAATTATTAAAAGAAAGCACTGTATCTATTTCTCCATCATCTTTCCTCTAACGTCATCACAAGATAGCGTCATTATCATCACCATCATTATTACTATCATCATTATCATAGTCACTGGTCACCGCCATTGTCACCATCTTCCTTATTGTTTTTAAATTTCAAAGGCTAGATTCATTGTTTGGTGTCTAATTTCAGCTTCTACTTGGATGTGTTTTGTTATTTTATTATATCAATCACTGTTTATAGAATCTAAGGTTTCTGTTGGATTTCACCTCTTGCTATCACTTGTATTCTGCTCATCGATAATAATGTTTATTATAGCAGTATTCCTGTTGTTTATTCAACATGTCTGAGTTCATTGTATTTTTTCTCAGGATTTATTTTATTGAGATTAATAACAAAAACTGCCTCCTGGTCTGTAATGTTTTCTTTTGGTCCTTATAATGGTTTAGACATTAGTTTTTCATTACAAGAAGGGCCATTCCCATATCCTTTGTATGCTTCTCCAATAGGTCAGTGCAGTTGATAGCTGACTTGGACTTCACAGTACAAAAAAAAAATCGAATAAGGGGTGATTTACAGAAGAT
Organism: Octopus bimaculoides; assembly: GCF_046866305.1. NCBI lineage: Eukaryota > Metazoa > Mollusca > Cephalopoda > Octopoda > Octopodidae > Octopus > Octopus bimaculoides. Next base: position 20,075,472 of record NC_142936.1, on the reverse strand, counting down.
TGAAGCTCTGAGGAGAAATGATTTAGTAAAATACTTAGTAGAAGATTTTGAATGATCCTCATAATCATCATTGTTTAACATTTGCTTTCTCTGCTGACATGGGTTGGATGGTTTGACTGAGAACTGGTAAGCCAGGAGGCTGTACCAGGCTCCAATCTGATTTGGCAAGGTTTCTGCAGCTGGATGCCCTTCCTAACATCAACTTCTCCAAGGGTGTGGTGGGTGCTTTTTACATGCCACTAGCACAGGTACCACTCGGACACCACTGGCATCAGCTATGCTCAAATGGTGCTTTTTACGTGCCACCGCCATGGGTACCAGTCAGGTGACACTGGCATTGGCTATACTTGAATGGTGCTTTTAACGTGCTATCGGCACAGATTTTAACAGTGATAGTACTCAACAAACTGGCTCAAAGGAGCAGTAGTTGTAGTAGCAGAAAAAAAGAGACAGAGAGGACACGACACATTATTGACCAGATGGTTGCAGTGAAGGTTTTTTTTAATCAGCTAGATGGACTTCATTTCAATGTGTTTATAAAATATTTTTATTGTTGTTGCTGTTGTTTCTTTTAGCCCCTTAATCAAGTTGGCCTCTGATCTAAAGCATCCCAAACATTACCATATCCATCTTGTTTTCAGACATAGTACATCAAGGACCATGTCATCCAATATATTCCTCTTACTCTTTCTATGCAAACCAAGGGAGACTTAGTTGCTAATTTTAATGACCTTACTGAAGCTCATTTGATGACTTGTATTTCTGTATTGTGTATGTTTGACAACTCTTTCACTCCTTGTAAAAGGAACATGTTTGACTGGCCAGGCTGTCAATCAGCAGCCAATGCGTTTGGTACTGGCAGCAACAGCTGCAGAGATTTGTGGATGGTGATGGGGCTGCAATCCTGGGTCAGGAGGTCAAAAATATTGCTGGGGGAGGGAACTTACTCTTTGTACTCAGTCAGGGTACTCTTGGATCTGTAGAGTTCCTTTATTGACAGTCTTTCTCATCAACCATATCTTATTTGCTGTCTATGTCATTATCTTTCATCTCATTTTATTTGATTTCAATGTAAACTCCCTTTTACTTTTTGTTTTGTCACTTATCCCTGTGATATCTCCTTCATCCAGTGCCTTTGTGGTGATATTAAAAATAATAGCCCTTTCTATTATAGGCACAAGGCCTGAAATTTGGGGGGAGGGGACCAGTTGATTAGATCAATCCCAGTACACAACTGGTACTTAATTTATCGACCCTGAAAGGATGAAAGGCAAGGTTGACTTCGGCAGTATTTGAACTCAGAACGTAAAGACAGACGAAATACCACTAGGCATTTCGTTCAGCGCAGTAACGATTCTGCCAACTCGCTGCCTTTAATAACAATAATAATGGCAGAACCATTAGCATGCCATAGTGGAATTTTGTCTATCTTTACATTCTGAGTTAAAATTCTACTTTTCATTCTTTCAGGAGACGATAAAATAAGTACCAGTTAAGCACTGGGGTCAGTGTAATGATTTTTCCCATTCCCCAAAATTTCAGGCCTTGTACCTGCAGTAGAAAATATTATTATTATTCACTTCATTTTTTTATTCTCATTATTTGGTATATTCTATCAAATGACAAGTGAAGATTATTTTTATGAAGGAAACAAGTAAACAAAGCCAAACTATGGTGGCTAGCAAAATGCTTGCAATCACACAATAATGTAAAGAGTTATGGGTAGGGTGGGGTGGGTTTTATAATGAAGACAATTCACTAGTAAGGCAGTTGCTAGTAGACATTGTGTTTTATGCAACTTGGTGACACTTGTGTGTTTGATAACTTTTTGTTTAGTCATTGGTAGAATGGCACAAATGACAGAGTGCTCGAAATAGCCCTTTAGCATTTAAACCGGTCATATCTGGCCCAAATACCTTACCTGTTTTATGTTCAGATCTGGCCTCCCAAACCTACCCTGCAATGTCATTCTAAAAATAAACAATAGCATCGACAAAATCTTGAAGCTGCACGATAATGCATGATTGATTCAAAACAATGTGAATAAATAAGCTTTACAGTTGATAAAGTAATCCGAATGCTGAAGGGTTAATACGTGAACTATTCAGTTACATCCTTGTCTTTTACATGCTCAGTTCATATCCCACCAGGATATCTGCTTTCATCTTTCCAGGGTTAATAAATGATAATACACGGATCAGTCCAGTATTGGATTTGAGATTAAACCTCTCCTCTATAAAACTATATAGCCTTGTGCCTGCCTATTTTCAAGATCTTTATGTTATTGCTGTTTAACCCCAGGTTAACTCTTACTGAGAAAACCAGTGATCAAAGGCATAGTAGCCCTCTATTTATAGTGTATTGGATTGCATTTTTGTATTACTCTTTCCTTTCTCAAGGGAATTTGACTTTCTTTGCTGGTCATGTGACCTCATAGATGTTCTCTTCTTTGCTTGTAGAAATCCTTGTTATTTGGTGGTGGGGTGAGGATTACAGGATACAGTAAATCCTAGCCAGTATGTGACATGGTATTTAGGTACATTTCTGTATGTTTTGAGTATAAACCCTGCTTTGATAAAATAATGTATGAGCCAACTGACCGGTAGAGCAGTCAATTACTTGAACATTCAAGTAATCAATTGTACCCTTCTTGCAGATTTTTTGCCATGTGCCTATGTTAAACATTATTATTATTATTATTATTATTACTATATCCATCATCATTATATGTATATTTGTATAAGTAGCACCAGCTAACAATATAGTTTATGGGGACAACACATTTTAATGTATTTATTTTAATTTGATTCCTTTTCTTTATATTTATTTTGCTTCTTTTCTCTTTTTTTTTTTTTTAATTTTTTTTTTTTATATTTGACAAACTTTTCGTTCAACAAAATTTGTAGGGATAAAATCCCCAAACAAATATTTTGGGACAAAATCTCCAAAACAACATCTGCAATTCTTCTTGTGCTTCTACATTCCAAAAACAACTGCACCACCACTACATAATGTAATATCAGTGTGTAGCAGCATGATACTCTGCATGCCTGGATTGCCTTGTCATGTCTTCTCTACTATTATAATAATGCTTGGCTCACTTCACTTTTGAGTTATTCTCTGTTTAATAGATTTTGATTTTAATTTCAAGTGTTTCCTCCTCATATATATATATATATATATATATATATATATATATATATATATATATATATATATATATATGGTGTTGCTTTTATTTTTATTTTTGTTTGTTTATGTTTGTTTTTTATTTGTTTTATTTTGTAATTAAATATAAATACCAAAAAAAAAAAAAAAGTAAAATGAGCTTCAAGCTTGGCAGACCAAATGAACTCATTCTCTTTACCCCCACAGGATCTTTCTTCGAGAGAATGTGTAAGTATGACCCCTTTTGTTAGGGAAATAAGGGGGTTGATTTTTGCAAAAGCAGAAACTGATAAAGAGAGAGAGAGAGTGTGTGAAAGTGCATTAAAACCTTTAAAAAGAATGAGGGAGAAAAAAAGAAAAAAAATTTATATATGAAATCTGACTCTTTAACAAAGTAATATCAGCATTGTTATCCCTTTTTCACATTGGCTTCACCCAAAATATAAAGTTTTAGACCTGTTCTAGAACTGCTCTAAGTGTTTTGGCACTACCAAAAGAGAAACTACAGTTTGCTTTTGTAGTTGCTTCTACAAGACATACAAATAAGCAAAATGATTTCATTAGCTTATTTCGCACGCACACACACACACACACTTTCACTAATAAAACACTTTCTTTTTCTAACCTGGCTAGAAAAATACAATAGCCTCATATAAGCTCCAAGTAAAGAAACCTAGTTGCCAAGTTTACAGTAAAATATCTATGTGAACTACATTCCCACCCTCAGTAAAAAATCTGTAGCAACCCACTGAATTAAGAAGCACCACAAACTTGTTAGGTGGAGTATTTCATTCAGTTGTACCACATACCTGTCTTGTTCACTGGCTGAAAGATTTGTTGTAAGTTGCTTTAACCCTGTCTGTGCAGGTGAACTATTAAAAAATGCAGTACACTTTAGAAAGAACACATCATATACATATATACAAACATAATTGCATTAGATGGCATGTTTAGTAACATTTAGAAGTGGATAATGCTTGCTTACTGTTACTAATATAAATGAATTTCTAAAAGTTAGATATATGCTTTCAAATGCACACACATGGTGTTTGTTGCTAATTTTCTCTGTAAATATGGCCACCAATGACAAATTGGATACAGGTAATAGTTGATTGACAACAAGAAGAGCATCCAGCTACAGAAATCTTGCCTCAGTAAATTCCATCTAACTCATGCAAGCATGGAAAACTGGATGTTAAAATGACAGGTGACAATGATGACACATTTGCACCCAATTGGCAGGGTTATTAGAGAGTTGAATAGATTGCTTTGTGGCAATCATTCTGGCTCTGCTGTATGAGTTCAAATCCCACCAAAATTAACTTTGCTTTTCATCGTTTAGGGGTCAATAATGCACCAGTCTTGTAATGGTATTGATTCTTCTCTTTCTTCCCTCTTGGAAGAAATGTGTTGTGAGTCATACTTGGAGAGGGATGAGCTCTACCAGGTCTAAAATGCCCAAGATATATTGTATGTCATGGCACTAACCCTAAGACAACACCAAAAACTTAAGAGTCGATGGTATGTGTGTGTATATATACACACACACACACGCACACACATGCACATATCTATGAACTCCTTCCCAGTGACCTAACAAAATAACACCTTCAATTCTTGGTTCCTCAGCATAATTTGAACACTTCCTCCTTCACCACCCATACACATTCAATTATGCAGCAGTCTTAAATTTGTTCTATATAAACTCCCTTGTTTTAAGATTGATCTCATTACAATAATGTTGCTTCATCACTGAAAATGGTTAACATTTAAAGGTAGATGAATGTCAGTGTGAGGTCACTGCAGCACATATATCAGTTAAGTACTGGAACTGATTTAAGTCATTTTACTTTTCTCTGTTTGTTGTATTGTCTGAATGTCATGTTTTGTAGCAATAAGTTCTCACTATTTGTTTACTTTGATGTTGTTAGTTATAGTAATAAGCTGATGGATTCCCAAGCAGCATTTATATTTGTAACGCTCTTGACACTGCTAAATTGAATGGTACTGCCAAGGTGCTGAAACCATAGTGATATCCATTTGGCAGCTGATGATGGAAATAAACATTTGTTATGCTTGATAGTGAATTTGTTATATCTTAGTCTCACTCTGAGCTGTCCTTCATTCTTGTAAAGTGGAAAGTATTTGTGGATTCATAGTTTGTAGGGATCACTTACATTGATATTCTTTAGTTTACTTCGTGGGTAACCTAATCAGGCTTAGATAATGCTTAGATATTGGTGTCTAGTTATGGGAGATTCTATGGCATATATTGTAGGAGTGATTTGGTAGGGCTAATACAGTTCATAATAATAATTATTATTTACGAAATGGACCAGCAATTTTGAAAGGAGAGGGACGGGACTAGTTAGAACCATCAATTCTGGTGATGCCAAAAGATGAAAGGTAAAGTTATCCTTAGTGGGATTTGAACTCAGAAGGTAACGAGCTGGAACAAATAGAGTAAGATATTTCTTCAAATGCTCAAATGATTCTGCCAGTGTGCCACCTTAAATTTTTTTTTTTTTTTTCTTACCTTAACACAAAATGACAACTAACAGGGTAGTAGTATAATTACTTAAATCAACTCCAGTATTTAACTGATATTTATTGTATCAACCTTCAAAGAATGAAAAGCT
>NC_142936.1:20044665-20064665 GCF_046866305.1 Octopus bimaculoides | reverse complement strand
AAGGACTTTTAAATCACACTCCGTGTGTGTATAGTTTGTGTAACTAGAATGAAAGATACTCATAGAGATATATAAATGTATGTATATACATATGTGTGGATAATATATTTTAATGCGGGATCATGATTGGATGTTAGGCATGTTGTGTTCTGTTTGGTCAGATGTTTTTTATAAAGCAAGTAGCATTTAATTTATGTATTTTACTTTGTTTGGTTTAATAATATTTTAGTTTGAGTATTATGTTTGTTGTAGTTAGTATACTGAATTTGTTTCTGTATTGCTTTAATAATATTAAACAAAAATTAAAGAAAAAAAGACCCTTACCTCACAAAGTGCAAGCTTCAAGCCACCACTTAAGAAACTTCAGATAAGTAGATGAACTAGTTGGTTGCGCATCACCTCTACTTAGGTCCATCTGATATGCCTGTCGCTATTCCTCCCACCTCTCCTACACTATTTCAGTTTACACAACATGTACTATCCACTTTTCCAAATTCTTCCCTAGACCATCAACCTGTCAGCCTTGAAATTAACAATGTCAATTTGCCAGCCCATATATTTCCCCATTTCAATCTTGTGGCCTGTTATTTCCATAGGTACTGTGTGCCTTCCTTCTGACTAAGCCATAAAAAGAAGAGAAAATTTATTAATTTGTATGAAACTTAAAATAGTTACCTTTATGGCTCGTCTATATTAGATATACAATATAAATGGTGTAACCTTTATGGCGCTGTTATATTAGAGATACAACTATCAATACATCAAGCTAATGAGGAGGTCGCTACACAGTTACCTAACATGCTAGAAATAACCACACCTCTCAAAATTTAAGAATATGACTGGGTGGTCTCAGTGGGGACATCTTTTATCATGGCTCTGCTCTGCTGGGGCCAGCCTGGAGTAAACAACACAACACACAAAAAAACGGTAGTTTATTTCATTTTTGTTTAGAATATCACCAAGCTAAGTGATTGGTTTGGATGTGGATTTAGTAAAATATATTATGAAACCCATTACTCAACAGGGTATCTAGGCAAGAAACTAACACTAGAGACATTTAAAGTCTGGCAATAATGAATGAGAAGCAGACCCAAACATGTTTCTTCTGATTACAACAAACACTGAAGTCCTTTCATTTCAGAAAAATTTTCAAATGTTGACAGACCATGGCAATTTATTAAACCAAGTCTAGTATTGATGAGTGAATATTAACTGATAAAAACAACTTAAATATTAATGTTAAAAATAGAACGTGTTTGTGTTTACAATAACACACACAAAATACTCGTGTGTGATAAATTCAAATTACGACAAACGTAAATAAACAAACGAAGTTTGCTTTTAGAAGCGTTGAGATGTCTTTTTAGAAAGTTAAAGAAGTGATTTTAAATTATCAATCGCAGAAAAATGCTAATAATATAGCCTGAACAGGATAAACTACCCCTATTTTGCAGAGAAAAGTGTAGGTGGCTGGCTGTGGACTCGAACTCACATCCCCGTGATTACAGGGATGTGAGTTCAAGTCCACAGCTAGCCACCTACACTTTTCTCTGCAAAATAGGGGTAGTTTATCCTGTTCAGGCTATATAACTCATGTGTGAGTATACACATGGCTGATTGCAGAAGCATTCCATTTGTAGTTACAGTATTCTGTTATTGTGTAACTTTAAGTTTGGTGCTGCTTGACTGACTGTTTTTCTCAGCTTTGGTCTACAAGATTCCTACTTTCCATAGTGTCCTTTTAGTATTCAATTTCATACCACACAAGCTTAGGCTTGTTTATTTATAGTTGTTACAGTTTGAGCCAGCATCACTAGGTGAAGAGGAGAGAGAAAAAAAGAGAGTGAGAAAGAGGGAGGTGGGACCTGTGCAAGCTGAATGTGTGACCCGGTTTCAATTTGTGCTTCAAGCTGTTTTTATGCTTCTCTTGCAATGCTTAAAGCTTTGAGGAAAACCTCATGAACATCTCACAATCTCATGTTCTTTACTGGTATCAATCTGAAGTGTTTTAATTATGTAAGAAATCAATACAATTTTGAAAGTGTCCTTTTTCTTTCTTTTTAAATTCCGCAAACATAAAGTAAATAGTCCATGGTGTACGAATTTATTTTTCTTTTTATGCACACCTGTGAAAGTAATGAGTGTTTAGTGAATGTTTGACGTAAACCAAAATGAGAAGTATTGTATTTGTGTTCTAAATCTAAATACAACCAACATTTTCATGAAGCTATTTCAGCTTTAATTTTGTAACTTTTGCTGTCAATCACTTCCCTAAATCCACACCACTCCCATTATATTTTTCAGTTCTTCTGTTGATTAAAATTACAGCTAAATTACTCTGAAACAAATAAACATCCTTCAAGATGTCTATTTTATTTTGGTTTCCTGGCCTCCTATTTCTTTCTCTATAAAATTGTCTTTACATTAAAAAGATCTTTTTATGTAACAAACAGTGTTTTTGTGTCACTTTTTATTACAGGTTTGCATTCCAAAAATTTAATTAAAAACTAAGAGAAAAAAAAAAGTAATGATAATATTACAAAGAAGAAATTCATTCTGAAGAATTATATTTATTTGTTTACTTATTTTAACTTCATGTTTCATTTGTAACAGCTGTTCCAGAGGAACAAAATATAGTGTCCTTTTACTAAATAATTTTTATTTTCCAGTAAAATATCAAATTGAAAGTTTCCTGTTACTGCAAGCCATCTGGGAGAGACGAGAGCTCCATAATGTGCTTCCAAATACAGCTTTCCGTTAAAAAATAATAATATGAGACTGCTTTTTAATGTTTAGCCGACCGTCTTCCTTAGTGCGTATGTGGAAAATGTACCCGTCTCCACCTTTTGCCATAGACTGTGACCAATACAGTTTTCTTGAAGAAGCAAACTAACCAAGTTAACTAAAGTTACAGCTAATTATATATGCTTACATCATACACATACACACACATGTATATGTATTTTACCTCTTTTGTACTTTGGATGGCATACATGTATAACTTTACAATGTGTGCATGTGTTTTAATAATGCTGAAGTTACATTGTGGTGTGTTTGTATGTGTGTGTATATATGTATATGTATATATATATATATATATATATATATATACATACATATACATACACACACACATATATAAGATGTAATGTATGCTGCCGACACTGTAAAAATGATCCCATTTTGCTCAATTTACAATCACGTTTCTTACTGTTTCTTTCAGTTGCTCCAGATGCGATTCACCACCATGTGAAAACCTACAGAGAAGACTTGAAAAATATGCACTGCATAGCACCAGAATATGAAGGTAACATTCATCCAGCAGCTTCAAATTTTTCCAGACCATTTTCTTATCTTCCTTCTAATGAAATTTGATAATATTCCCGTTTTACTCTCAGGATGTTTGAATTAATATAGAGATTAGAGAATTAGAAGCAATTATACACCTTCATGGGTTTCAAGCATAAATTCTGCTGGGCAGTAAGAGAAGATAATAATGTACTGCAGTTCAAATAATTTCACTCTTCCAGTCTGCTTTGTTTTTTTCTTTTCCTCTAGACTTCTAGTTACTATAGTGTCACACCAGCAAGGACCTTATCTCCATGAGATTCTAGTGGTAATTCCTTATAGTTTTATTTACTAGGGGCATCTGTGGCTAGAACAGAAACATATACCACAAAGTATTATACCCAATGCTTTAACAAATCCACCAGCCTTGAATTGCATAAGGACCTCACTGGTGCTGGTTCCATGGGAAAAGTACCTAGTATACCCTATAGTGGCTGGCATTAGGAAGGGCATCATGTTAAATGTTGGTAATGATGACATCTATACATGTGTGTGTTTGTGTAAGTTCATATTTCCTGTGTGCAAACAATGGCTTCTGTACAATGTCATTTGCTTACAGTCCATCATGAAAGCATGTCTGGGCTTCATGTTTCAAGATGTTGCATGATCTTTGTAAACAAAAGTTGTGTTTTATGGACCAGTGGTCCTTGATGTGATGGAACTCCCAGATTTTGTTTTTTAGGTTCTGTTGGATTATTGTTGTTTCATCCCCTAAATTTTAATTTGTTTGGTAAGGGAGAAGATGTATGTATCAAATCCAGCTAGAAGCAGGTTGGGTGGGGGTAACTTGTCGGTCCTAAAACCTACATAACACCACTTATAGTAGCAGTGTTGGTCTTGTTTGCTGTCATATTCACTTAACCCTTTAGTGTTCAAATTAATGTCAAAAGTAATCCTTATTCATGTACACTTAACCTGGTATTATCTGATGCAATATTTCTGGTAAGACAGCTGCAGGAGAAATTCCTTGCCAAAGATAAACCTCTGTACCTGGCTTTTGTTGATATGGAGAAAGCCTTTGACAGGGGCCCCCCAATCTCTTATTTGGTGTTCAATACAGAAACTAGGGATAGATGAGTGGTTGGTAAGAGCTGTATAAGCCATATACATGGATGCTGTCAGTAAGGTGAGGGTTGGCAACAAGTATACTGAAGAATTCTGGGTAGAAGTAGGGGTTCACAAAAGATCAGTCTTCAGCTCCCTCTTTCTCATCATAGTCCTCCAGGTAATAACAGAGGAATTCAAGGCAGGCTGCCCCTGGGAGTTCCTCTATGCTGATGACCTTGATTTAATAGCTAAGTAACTACCAGAACTATAGAAGTAGTTTCAGGTATAGAATCAAAAGGCCTTAGAGTCAATCTAGCAAAAACCAAAGTCTTAGTAAGTAGGAAAGCAGACAAATCACAAATCTCTTCAGGTAGATGGCCCTGCTCAATCTGTGGAAAAGGCATAGGTAGAAACTCCATAAGATGAACCCAGTGTATGCTCTGGACACTTAAGAGGTGCAGCAATTTCAAAAGAAGGCTAACTGGGAAGATAGTTTTTGTGTGGCAGATGCACAGGGGCAATAAACACCAAAGATGTGCAGAAAACAGATTCCATCACATGCCAGGGGAAAAAACTAGAAGTAGTTGATAGCTTCCATTACCTAGGTGACCAAGTAGCAGTGGTGGATGCTCTGAGAGCTTAACTGCTAGAATAAGAATAGCCTGGGCAAAGTTCAAAGAGCTTCTACCTCTGCTGGTAACAAAGGGCCTTTCACTCAGAATGAAAGGTAGACTGTATGATGCATGTGTGTGAACAGCTATGCTACACGGCAGTGAAACATGGGCCACGACTGCTGAGGACATGTGTAGGCTTGAAAGAAATGAAGCTAGTAGCTGTTGGAGTTTTGTTGAAGATGTGGCTACCTATCTAGTGCTGGTATCACAAAAGGATGCACCCAGTAAACTCTGTAAAGTGCGAGGTTATGAGATCCCTTTAGTCTTATTGGGGACATGACAACTTCTCCAGTTCTGATTTCACAGTTAAATTTATGCAGGTTATTTTATAAAGCTATTGGTCTTAGGAAGGACATGCAGCTGTATACACCAAACTCAAAATTGAAATATATGAGTGAGATGCTCCTCCTAAGCATCTAAGTCAGTAACTCAAAAAAAAAGAACTGACTCAGACTTTGCTTGTAATGCATCGAAAACCATGTCAGCATAGAAAGCAGACATAAAACAATGATGTACATCAGGTTTCTGGATTTAACTATGTTAAATCTTAAGAGTTATTTACCATAGCCTTGTGTGGTATTAGGTATACAGAAACTTTGAAAGTCTGTCAGAAGTACGTGTCTCTGTTGAATGTTCAGCCAATTAGGTGCTAATTTAACGAGCAGGTAGTTCAATTCATCAAACACTGAATCATCATCATGAAAACCTATGGAGATCCAATTCATTTTTTACTTGTATAAAATATACAGCATGTTTCCCAACTTCTTTCCTTTTGCTCTATCATTGTGTGCAAATGAAAAGAAAGTTCACCCAGCATGTCTCATCATCTATGTTTACATGGATCAGATGGAATTCCTTAAGGCAAATCTTCTTCAGCTAGATGTGCTTTTTGTCACCAACTCCCATGTGTTTCAAAGCAAAGTAATATTTCCTCATGGCCAGACGTTTTCATGGAGGATTGGAAACAAATGTCACCATTTGTTTGGTGATGCATACTTACAAACATCATGTAATGTCAAGAAAGAAGCATACATGCATGCAATAGGTTTCTTTCAGTTCCCCTCTACCAAATCCTCTCAAGGTTTTAGCCAGTCCAGGGCAATAGGAGAAGACACTTGCCCTTGGTGCACATACAGCCATGTCTGTGTCTATGAATGAAGCTGAATATTTATATTAATAATCTGTAAATTAAATCTGCATTTCTCAAAGTTTTGCACCTGTTAAAGCACACCTGATACTTTAGAAGTTGTTGACCTGATTTGGACAGAAATTGAAGGATTAGCCATGCTGTTATGTCTGTGAAACACTTGATTTAGGTAGATTTAAGTCACAATTTCTTAAAACAAATGTTTTTATATAAGATATTAACCCTTTCGAAACCAACCTGCCCATAACCAGCCCTTGTATTCACATACAAGCTTCCAGTAACAATAGTTATTTTATTATATTCTTCACTTTTTAAAAAAATCAACTGAAAGAAAGAGATGTATTTCAAAACGGTTAATAAACAACTGCTATTTATATATATCCTTTCTTTTTTCAGGACCTGGTCAAGTGACAACCGCTGTAGATATTTATTCTTTTGGAATGTGTGCTCTAGAAGTGAGTGAAATTTACTTTCTTTAATTTTAAACCTTTTACAATCCCTTAGGTAACCACAGGAACCTATTTATTGAAAATAGCATTAAGTTATGTACAGCAATGCTAGCATGATATTTATTAGATATTCTTAACTGCAATCTTGAGATTATTTGCATATATACATTTTTATTCTTGTACAAGTTCCCTTATTAGGTTGTTGTGATATTGAGACATTGTTTTCATGGGTCCACTCAATCACATCTACTCTAGCACTTATTTCAGTTTGGTACTTATTTTTATCAATCTTTATTTGACAAATTGCTAAGTCAGGCTTTTTGACAACACTAGTTAAACCTTTTTTTTTTAAATAACACCAGTTTTATCATAAACACATATACATATTCATGCACACGTACGCGCGTGCACACACATCTTGCATTTATTATAGGTATACTCTGTCTCTATATCTCTGTAAAATGCTGATGTTGACAATATGATGAACATCTGCACAGTGGGATTGAACCCAAAATCACATAATTGCAAAATGAACTTCATGATGACACAGCTATACTTAATATGAATTAATACATAGGCGCAGGAGTGGCTGTGTGGTAAGTAGCTTGCTTACCAACCACATGGTTCTGGGTTCAGTCCCACTGCGTGGCACCTTGGGCAAGTGTCTTCTACTATAGCCTCGGGCTGACCAAAGCCTTATGAGTGGATTTGGTAGGCGGAAACTGAAAGAAGCCCGTCGTATATATGTGTATATATATATATATATATATATGTGTGTGTGTTTGTTTCCCCACCATCGCTTGACAACCGATGCTGGTGTGTTTACGTCCCCGTAACATAGCGGTTCAGCAAAAAGAGACCGATAGAATAAGTACTAGGCTTTCAAAGAATAAGTCCTGGGGTCGATTTGCTCGACTAAAGGCTGTGCTCCAGCATGGCCGCAGTCAAATGACTGAAACAAGTAAAAAAGTAAAAAGAGTAAGAGAGGAAGTTGGTAAATGGAAAATAAAAGAAGCCTGTTGCGTTTGTGTGCTTGAATGCATGCATATGTTCATGCATTCATATTTACGACCTTACCTGAGCTATGGCTACAAACAGTGATTGTAGCTCAACCACAAGCAGTTATGTCACCATTTGTAGCTATGCTGCCACCCAGACATTTCTAGTCAACAAATCATCTGCTAGCTCTGTGCTTTTGAGTTCCTCTGAAATAAAATAAGACAATCCCTTACCTGAAAAAGAAGTATGGGTTGGCAGCAGGAAAAGTACCTTAAAAACCCTGTGTCCCATTCCTCTCACATCTAAGCCATGCTAACATGGGAAAACAAACATTAACCCTTCAGCATTTAAACCAGCCATATCCAGCCAAAATATTCTCCCTATTTTTATGTTCTAACTGGCTAGATCTGGTTTCTCACACCAACCCTACAATATCATTCTAAAAAAGAAATGGTTATTTCATCAAAATCTCAAAGCTACAAGACAATGCAAGATTAATTAGAATCATGTGAATAAACAAGCTTTACTTTTGACAGAATAATGTGAATGCTAGAGGGTTAAACAAACAAACGATCATGGTATATTAAACAGCATTTATTTTTCTCTCAAATATTTAAAATATTTAATGTGAAGGTTTACCTGTTATACACACAATTTTAGCCTCACTATGGAAAGTAAACAAAATCTGACTAGTTTCCATATCTTAGAACTTCATCGGAGAATGAATAACAATCCATAGAATGATTAGTAGCTTATTTGTTTATCAGTTCAGCTAAATCCTTGTTCATATATTCTATTAAAAGCCATAAGCTTTTAACCTCTTCATGACCAAATGATGAATATACTTTCTCTGATGACTTTAAAAAGGATAGAAACTAGTCAGATCAATTTCACAATTTCTACCCATGGGAATATAAAACTTGTGTGACCCTTTTGTTTTCTATTCCCAGCAATACTAAAATTCTGTTTACTTAAAGAAAAGCATACCTTACATTACATTACAAATTGTCCATACATATAATAGGCATGTATTGGAAATCACTGTATTGTTTCAATGTGTAAAGGATCATAACTTAATTTGCATTACTTTTCAATAGTACCATACCTTTGTAGCTATTTGTTAAGAGACCCAACCTGCTTGTATCTACTTCCATACACCTTTTTTAAACTGTCAATTCCACTTGTTTGGTGCTAGTTATTCCTACATGAGTCACGAAAACCAGCTTCCTGGACACATCTATTTTACTTATTGATCTTCCTGTTTTTCTTTTTTATTGTTGCACTTCTTTTATATTATTTTTTTTCCTTTTTTTAAAAAAAAGATTGGCACACCTTAGCCTTTTTTTTTTTTCATATTTGCATTTTGTGGTATCAGTCTTCTTTACAGTTGATTATCTAGCTAAATAATCTAACCAATCAACCATAGGGGAATATTTGGTGCCTATTTTGATTTCCATACTACTCTTTCCCTTTAAGTGGTGCTCACAAAATACTTGTAACAAAGCTTGAACTCTTGATCTTGTGATCAAACAGTTCATTGTATTAACACCACTGTGCTACTATAAATGTGAATAATTAATTATTTAATTAGATCTATATAATACTGTTTAGTTTTAAATTTATTATATTTCTATATGTATTACTTGTGCCTTTATAATTGAATAATTAATGATTGTTCCCCCTCTTACTGTTTGAACAGATGGCAGCTCTAGAAATCCAAGGAAATGGTGAAGCCAATGTGACACCAGAAGCAATAAAATGTACATTAGAATCTTTAGAAGACTCCTTACAAAGGGTAAGTAACGGTGAATCTCTACCAGAGTGTGGATGGGTTTCTTATTCATCATCACCATCGTCCTCCTCATCATCATCATTTAACATCTGTTCGAGTGAGGTCGTTGCCAGTGCCGCTGGACTGGCTCCCGTGCAGGTGGCACATAAAAAACACCTTTTTGAGCGTGGTCGTTGCCAGTACCGTGTGACTGGCCCTCATGCCGGTGGCACGTAAAAGCACCCACTACACTCTCGGAGTGGTTGGCCTTAGGAAGGGCATCCAGCTGTAGAAACTCTGCCAAATCAGATTGGAGCCTGGTGCAGCCTTCTGGCTTGCCAGTCTTCAGTCAAATCGTCCAACCCATGCTAGCATGGAAAGCGTACGTTAAACAACGATGATGATGATGTCCATGCTGGCATGGGTTGAACGGTTTGACCAGGCTGGCACACTGGAAGGCTGCACCAGGTTCCAGTCTGATTTCACATGGTTTTCTATGGCTGGATCTCTTCCTAACACCAACCACTCCGAAAGTGTAATGGGTGTTTTTATGTGCCACCGGCACTGTTTATTGTTCCTCAAGTTTTGGTTGGAGACAATGGCATAGTTGATATAGAGAGCCTGGAGAGATGTTGCTTTGCAGCATTAACCCCTTGGCATTCAGATTACTCTATCAGATGTAATGTTCATTTATTCATGTTGCTTTGAATTACATATTATTTCATAGATAATGAATGAGAGGATTGCTTATTTTTAAAATGATATTATAGGATAGGTGGGAAAGGCCAAATCTGGTTGGTTTGAATGTAAAAGAAGTAGAATATTTGAGCCAGATATAGCCAGTTTAAATGCTAAAAGGTTGTTTTGTGATTCACTATTTGGAATTTTAATTGTATTTGGGTGAACTTTTTTTAGAGAGGCATACATAGATACATGAGTCTGTGTGTGTACATGCACAACTTTCAAATTTATTCATCTTACTTGAACTTGATTAATTTTCAATATAGTCCATCATCATTCATCATGCTTTATTTAACATCCTAAGTCATCCATGTTAGCTTAGGTAAGACTGTTTGACAGGGAACCAGCGAATTGCAGGGCTGAGTCAAGCTCTAATATTATATTTGGCATTCCTGACCAGAAAACCACATTGCTTCAAGTGTCTTGCTAAATCAGTTTTTCAGCCTTTGGGCATATATCTTGGTCTTTAGCACATTTAGTGAAGTCCAGTTGTGGTGGACTTCCCAGCTACGTGATTCTAGTTTCAGTCTCGCTGCATGGTACGTTGGGCAAATATCTTCTACTATAGTCCCAGGCCAACCAAAGCCTTATGAGAGGATTTAGTAAACAGAAACTGAAGTTTGTTTATGTCCCTGCAACTTAGCTGTTTGGCAAAAGGAGACTGACAAAATAAATACCCAGCTTAGAAAAAGAGGTACTGAGGTTGATATGATCAACTAAATCCTTCAATCCACCAATGTTTATCCAAAGGAAAGGCCAATGACTTGGTCTTTGGTCTATGCAACTATTACTGCCAAAACACAAAGAACCTGGATTAATACTGCAGCACATCTCACCTGACCCTTAACAGTTCCACTAATCTACTGCCCTCAATTGGGACTTTTTTTATCAATCCTAAAAGGACAAAATGAACTTCCCATTAGAGTGGTAAACTTTGATCTTTTTACTTAATCATTTGGAATTGTAAATAAAGTTTTATTTTATATAACATATTTTCACTTTATTTTCTGTATTTTATTTAAACTTTGAACTCATTTCTAAACATTTTGCTGACCTTCTGCAAACATAAGTAAAGCAATTTTTCATTTTGTATTATTTCAGGATTTCATTAGACGTTGTATTGAACGAGATCCTCAGAAAAGGCCAGGATCCCGTGAACTGCTTTTTCATGCTGTACTGTTTGAAGTACACTCCTTAAAACTGCTAGCTGGAAACTGCTTTGTAAAAAATTCTTGTAAGCAACTTTTTTCCCCCCTATTTTTACAACAGCAACAGTAATAAATAAAACGGTTAATTGTTATTTTGATAGATTCATTTGTAACGGATTTAGCAGGAAAGGGATCCGGTGACATCATGCCAGATTCTTCTACTTTAGTATACCAAGAGTCACTGTTTGTATCCATCACTGTGAAAAGTAAAACTTCCATCACAAGGGACCAATATATGAAGAAACTTGTTTTAATTGTTTCCGTTCTTGTTCCCACTTCACTTTTGAAAGATATAGCTCTGTTGCTATGTAGCAGTGTTTCATGTTACTGGATATTACTATACCTGTACTTCTATATACCATTGCCTCTTACTACTCACTATGACTGTCATTCTTTCTCTATGCCCATGTCTCATGTTAACAAACAATATCATAGTTACCATCTCTACATTAGTGCTCTACTACTAAGCAGATTTATAGTTGGCATGTATACAAAGGAAATTTTTGCAATCTTCATATCAAACATTTCAGTAATTTCTTATATTTATTCTTTTCCAGATATTCTCCCAGGCAATATGGCAGAAGAAGCATATTTACCAAAAACTGATCCCTCCAAGGTGATTGCAGAGATTAACTTCAAAGAACATGGTTTTATGCAGTGGAAGTAAGTGAAATAGAAAAGAGAAAATTTTTTATAATTTTAGAGGAGAATCTCTGCCCTATCTTACATTTAAATTTTGTTAATCAAATGATTTTCATATTCAAATATGTTAGTTCTTTGTAGTCATTAGCTGTTAGTAACTGTTAGGTCCCAGTAGATGTAAGTTGGGAAACAAAACTCCGTTGGTGGGAAGCTCCGAGGTCCCCTCCCTCCCACCCCCTTCTTTTCTGGAAAAAGTGACTTGCAACAGGTTTGGAGATCAGATACATTGAATGCACTTGAAAAAACTTGTGGAAAAAAATTATTTCATACCAAAGTACAAACAGGTCCTTTACAATATATATATATATATATATATATATATATACCTAACCATGCCTAGAAGGAAGGTGTCAAATTACATTACAAGCAAAGAGTACTGTGTTATAACCTAAGTGAAACCGGGTCCTTCTGCTTGTTTAATTATATGAATGTAGCATGTTTTGTTTGCAACAAACTAATAAAACTCAGTATATATCTTGTCATGGAACTGTAATGCTATTGTACACATATTATTTAATCCTTAAAAATGTCAGTTTTCTAACCATGTTGTTATTATCCAAAGAAGGTCAAAGCATTGTTAGAGTCAGTGTAGGGCTTCAGAAAATATTTTGGAGTAATTAGTTACATTCTGAGTTCAAATCCTGCCACAACTAACTTTGCCATTCTTTTCTCCTAGATCAGTGTAAATAACTGTACCATCCTCCAAAATTTGTGACATTGAACCTGCTAGAAATAATTATATTTAACGAAATCACACAGAGGCCTACTTATTTATTTATTTCCTCTAGGATTGGTAATATAAATACCAATTATGCATTAAGGGCAAATAAATTAACTCTTCCTTGCCTTTCAAATTTGTGGTCTTGTGCTAATGAAAAGTTATTTAGAATAATGAAGTTGGCACTGCCCAAGAAACTTTCTAAATGCAGCCACTCATTTTTGATTTCCAAATCTGCTTGAGTTAACTTTAACCGTCCTTTTTCTGGTGGTAGATAAAATAGATATCAGCGATATACTGTATTAGCAAAATCGGTAATCAATTGCAGTATGAAGTAGAATCAATCACATAATTATCTCCCTTAGAATTTTATGTTACTACAAAACAGGCATTTCATATATTAATGGCAACGTTATCTGCTTGTGTTATGAAATTTTAAATGGAATTCATCATCATCATTATCATCATTGTTTAACGTCTGCTTTCCATGCTACCATTGGTTAGATGATTTGACTGAGGACTGGCAAGCCAGGAGACTGCACCAGGCTCCAATCTGATCTGGCAGAGTTTCTACAGCTGGATGCCCTTCCTTAACGCTAACCACTCCGAGAGTGTAGTGGGTGCTTTTACGTGCCACCGGCACGAGGGCCAGTCACACGGTACTGGCAACGGCCATGCTCAAAAAGGTGTTTTTTACATGCCACCTGCACGGGAGCCAGTCCAGCAGCACTGGCAACGACCTCGCTCGAATGATTTTCTAACGTGCCACCACCACAAGTGCTAGAAGGAGATTCTAGTGATGATTACGCTCAAATGGTGCTATTTAGGGGGCACTAGCACGGAAGCCAGACAGCTGCTCTGGCAATGAACACGCTCGGACAGTACTGTTAGTGCTCCACTGGCACAGGTGCCAGTAATCGAGTATGGTTCAATTATGATTTCGATTCCGATTTCACTTGCCCCAACATATATATGTGCATACATACATCTTTTAAACAAAAAAAAATAAAAAGCTACTTCAGTCAGAATCTATTCTCTCATTTTCTTTTGGGTTCGGACTATTCAATCTATGCCTGTTTGTTAGCATGGTAAGTAAGACTGGCACAGACAGATTAATTAATATTTTCTCTGAGACACAAACATAGGCTAATCTGGTGCATTATATTATCATTTGTCACCTTTGACTCTTTTTCCCATGCTGGCATTGGTTGGACAAAACTTGGTATTCTACAGCTTCCTGGTGTCATCCCTTATTTTCAAGTATGCTACTTTATTCTATGTCTTCACAGAAACTGCCAAAGTGCTGGACTTTTTTGTTTATGTGGGACATTGATCTTGTCAGCATGCATAAACACACAGCCAGCTTGTGTTTCTGTCTCCTTGCCTTGACATCATGTGGTAGTTGTAAATGAGTCTCACCATCATGCAAGCAATGTCCATTTCCAATCTTCCATGAAAAGATGTCTGGCTATGGGGAAATATTAACTTACTTCAAATAGGTGAGGGTTGTTGACAGGAAGAGCATCAGGCTATAGAAAATCTGCTTCAGCAAATTCTGTCCAATCCATGCAAGCATGGAGAAGTGGACTTTAAAAGTGTGTGTGTGTGTATATATATATATATATATATATATGTGTGTGTGTGTGTGTGTGTGAAGGGGAGTTAAAAATTATCCGCACTTTCGCCATAGCATGACTTCATTATTGTCGGGCTGCCTTTTGCACATGCGTGCTTATACTTGGTACTATTGTGGTCACGTGATCGAAGTTTGAGCCCAATGGCACTATTTTCTTTCTGGCTTTACAGTGTAAGCATGGCCACTCCACTAGCAATGTGCACCGAAGAAGAACAAAGTGCAGTGGTCCGATTTCTCTGGTCGAAAGGTGTGTCAGGTGCTGAAATTCATTGGAGGCTTTTAGCACAATATAGGGACAGTGCATTACTGCATTGAAGTGTGTATGAGTGAATCAAGAAGTTTAGAAGTGGCTGGACAAGCGTGACGTATGAAGGTGGAAGGAGGGGGTGCAGAACACCCATCAACCTCCACTACTAATGAGAAGATTCAGCAAGCTCAAGAGATGGTAATGGTGAACTGGTTCACCATTACCATCTCTTGGGTCACTGCCCTTTGTTCTTCTTCGGTGCACATTGCTAGTGGTGTGGCCATGCTTACACTGTAAAGCCAGAAAGAAAAATGGTGCGATCAGGCTCAAACTTCGATCATGTGACTACAATAGTACCAATTATAAGCACGCATGCACAGAAGGCAATGTGACAATACTACAGATATGTTATGGGTGGGTGTGTTTGTGTGTGTAGATTATAAGAGAAATTATTGTTTCAGTTCATTCTCCAGTTTAGAGATTAAGGTATCTTTCATCAAACATTTTGTTTCTTGTTTTATTGTTTTAGTCTTGAATGTCTAAAAGAGTACTTTGATCCTACTTTAAACTTTAACCTTTTTCTTTTTTCCCCCAATTTCAGATTTAGTCAAGTCGGCTCAATTGAATTAGAAAAATTTTTAGAAGATGTCCGGTAAGTTGAAATTTTTTTTTTTACGATTAGTTGAAAAAAAAATCTAGTCTATCAATGTCTATCAATTTTGGTATGTCTTTTGAGGGTTTTCTTTTTTCTTTTTCAGATATTGTATATCTTAGAGAAGGGAGGACACATTGTTTAATGTATTCTTGATTCCTACCATTCACCCTATGTTTTTTAGTTATGATGTGTTTTGGATATATATACCAACTGGATGTCATTTGCTATGTATATGCAAAGCAAATATATTTGTTGGAATATCTGCTTTTTGCTCAAGTCTATTGGATTAAAATTTTTGCTAAGTTATATTTAATTTTATAATTAAATTAAAAATTTCACTTGCCAAGTACATGCACCTATAAAATGGGTTTTTTTTTTTCTTTTATTGTTTCTAGAAATGGAATTTACCCATTAACTGCCTTTGCATTACCTCGCCCCCCGCCCTCACGTCCTCGTGCCATTACTCCTGAACTAGCTGAGTCTGTCAAGTCCGAGACTCCAGAACCTATGGATGTTGAAACACGGATGGTAACCAACATGGCATGTCAGATGCGAAAGCCAGATGAGAATTGCAACTTGAATTTAACTCTTCTACTACGTATGGACGACAAAATGAATCGACAGTTACAGTGTGAGATCTCTCAAGAGGACAATGCTTCTACTTTAGCTGAGGAACTGGTACATTATGGCTTTATAAATGAGGTATATATTTTGTCTTTGACCTGTCTGCTGTATTAGTGCATGTTTGTGTGTTTGATTTCACTGCTACAACACCATCATTCACAGATACTCTTACCCGTTACTCTTTTACTCTTTTAATTGTTTCAGTCATTTGACTGCGGCCATGCTGGAGCACCACATTTAGTCGAGCAAATCGACCCCAGGACTTATTCTTTGGAAGCCTAGTACTTATTCTATCGGTATCTTTTGCCGAACCGCTAAGTTACAAGGACGTAAACACACCAGCATCGGTTGTCAAGCGATGTTGGAGGGACAACCACAGACACACACACACATATACATATATATATATATATATATATATATATATATATATACGACAGGCTTCTTTCAGTTTCCATTTACCAAATCCACTCACAGGGCTTTGGTCGGGCTGAGGCTATAGTAGAAGACACTTGCCCAAGGTGCCACGCAGTGGGACTGAACCCGGAACCATGTGACTTGTAAGCAAGCTACTTACCACACAGGCACCCTCTCAACCCTTCACTCTTGACTTGGCAGAACGTTTATGATGTGATAGATGGCAGGAGAGAGGGTTACCCCAGTACTCCGGCTGGTACTCTTTACAGCTGAGAAGTTAAAATAGCCCATATTTTCAGCCAGAAATAATGTGACACTGGATGAAAGAATGAAAACATACAACAAAGGAATATGTTGCTGTTGTGAACGTTAATTAATTTAAAACATTTGCTGAAGGATGTATGTAGCAAGACCTAAAATAGACATCACTTACAATATATTTTAACTGTGTAAGGTTATCGTCATCGTCGTCGTCGTTTAACGTCCGCTTTCCATGCTAGCATGGGTTGGACGATTTGACTGAGGACTGGTGAAACCAGATGGCTACACCAGGCTCCAATCTGATTTGGCAGTGTTTCTACAGCTGGATGCCCTTCCTAAGGTCAACCACTCAGAGAGTGTAGTGGGTGCTTTTACGTGTCACCCGCACGAAGGCCAGTCAGGCGGTACTGGCAACGGCCACACTCATCTCGCTCGAGAAACCTCATGTGTCACCCGCACAAGAGCCAGTCCAGGGGCAATACAGACTAATGAAAAAAAGTTTACGCAGTGTTAAATACTCACACTGATAAAACAGCATAGTAGGAATACAATAAAGATGCTAGGACTGTTAATAAAAAGCATTATCTTCAAACTGATTATAAGGACCGGAATAACATTTCTGTAATTATATTGAAAGAGCTGCTAAAGCTTTTTACTTTGCCAAGTTTCTGAATCTGTTATAATAACCAGAAGGAAAATTTTTTTTTCAGGTATATTTGCAAGTATTGTGAGTGCTGTCAAATCAGCCAAATCTTCATGCTGGTTATAAAAACCAGAATATTTCAGCCCGTAAGTAGTGATAATCATTAAGGCTGTTTAAACTGCAAGTCTCCATGATAAAAAGGAAAATTCAAACAGTGGTACTTCAAAGTGAATGCTGTTGTTTATTCAACAGTCGGGCCACTAAACTAAACTCTTTCAAACTCGGTGTGTTTCACTGTTGGGTGGTACAGTCACATACATATAAAAAAACAGACACACACACAGACATACATTCACGTACACCTCAGGTCTATCTCTGTCTCTGCTTGTCTTTGTATGTGTGTGTGTCAGTTGTCACAAAAATGTATGTATACTGACAGATATACACACTGTCACACACAAACTTCTCAGTCATTGGCCTAACGTAGGTAACGAACATGCAAACACACACAATGACAGACACATACACACTCAGAAGATGTGGCATCATTGTCATCGAATAAAATGTTGTTTACAATAGTTCACTTAGAGAAAGATTATAATAGTTAATTTTTGTAATGCAACTATGTAAGTGAAAATAAAGTTTATTTGGTAGCTGGAAGATTACTGAATCTTTTGATACCCCATACGTCAACATCGGCAACTCAGTTTTCAAATACATAAGGAACACACACACACACATACAAACTCTCTTTTATATATATAGATATACTTTTTATCTTTAAATAAGCCAATAAATAATGCTTTTATCTGCCTCTTAATAATTTAACTCTTCAGCATTTTAACTGACGATATCCTACCAAAATAATGTACCTATCTTCAAACTTACCAGATCTGGCCTATCACACTTACCCTACAATGTTATTCTAAAAATAATCACAACATTGAAATCTTAAAGTTACAAGGTAATACATGACTAATTAATATCAATATGAATGAACAAGCATTACATTTAACAGAGAAATCTGAATGCTAAAGGATTAAACCAGCTTTTTCTGACCCAAATATTTTATTTGTTTTATGTTCACACCAGCCATATTGGGCCTCTCACAGGTACCCCGCGATGTCATTCTAACAATAAACTGTCACACCATTGAAATCTTGAAGCTACAATGTAAGCCATAAATAAGCATGCCAGTACCGCCTGACTGGCCTTTGTGCGGGTGACACGTAAAAGCAACCACTACACTCTCTGAGTGGTTGGCGTTAGGAAGGGCATCCAGCTGTAGAAACTCTGCCAAATCAGATTGGAGCCTGGTGTTGCCATCTGATTTCACCAGTCCTCAGTCAAATCGTCCAACCCATGCTAGCATGGAAAGTGGACGTTAAACGATGATGATGATGAACATGTGACAGAGTAAACCTGAATGCTAAAGGGTTAAGCATTCTAGCATTTCAAAAATATATGGGTTTTAACATTATCTTCTTTGCTTTCCTTTTCAGTTGGACAAAGACAAGGTAGCAACTTTGATTGAACAACACTTAAGACAAGGCAGTACCCACATGAATGGTCCAATGTCACCAATTACTGTTCCTTCAGGCTGAACATGAACCCAACTTTCAGCAGACAGTTTCATCCCCCTCCTGTGCCATTGATTGTGTCACCATGTGATGCGTCAGTACAAACAAACAAACAAAACGTGTACTTCCACTTCAGTTTCTTTTGTTTTATTATAATTATTACTGTTATTATTACGAAGGCCTACTCCCACCACAAAACTCCACTAATCCAGGTGACACAATGCTACATTCACCATTTTATTATTTTTATGAAGCCCCACTCCTATCAACATAACTTTGCTAGTCACCACATTACTACTACTACTACTACTACTACTACTACTATTATTATTATTATTATTATTATTATTATTATTATTATTATTATTGTAACAGCCAACTCCCACCACTTATGTCCCTCTTCCTGCTAACCTAAGATATTACTACAGTCACCATATTTTATATATTATTATTATTATTATTATTATTATTATTATTGTAACAGCCAACTCCCACCACTTATGGACATAAGGCTAAGTCCTCCACATAAGACCCCCTCCCTTGCCACATACACACCATCTATGTAAGCATCAATACTACCTACAGTCACCACATTTTTTTTTTTTACTAATCTACCTCTTACAAGGAATAAAAAAAAAATTAAATGACATACCAAAGGTGGATGTGGGGAGTGCTACAACCCTGGCTTGTACATATGTGCTGGCTGTGTGTGCTCACTACTTCTTTATCATCCCTACCTTCAGCAATGCCATTTGCAAACGCTCCATCAACATCATTCACAGTCGACCAGGTCTGCTGCAGCGACTTCATCGGATCGTAAACTATGATGATGATTTCAGAAGCATCCAGACTTTCAGCGTCCAGTAATGAAAAGAAAAAGGGAAAAAGTGGGGACTGTAAAAGGCCCCCTATCTCCTCTGCCTGGAGGCGGTGCCTGTTATAAATTTTGTGAGTTTTGAAAACTGTTTCTGACCATCTGCCGTGAGTAGGTACACACTGCAAGGGACAAGACATTGCTGATAAGAGAGACATATAAAAGAAACAAGATGATGATGATGATTTTATATTTCATTTCATAATTAATTACTAATAATATAAATTAGTATGTCTTTTTTATCTTTATTTGTTTTGTT